>NW_024412396.1:73115124-73125653 GCF_014898765.1 Herpailurus yagouaroundi
GTGCAGATGGGAAGACATAAAGCGTGGAAAGACAGTCTAAACAGTCATATTTCTATCCTAATATGAATGAGTTATATGAATGAGTTACATACCCTTCTCATAGATCAGGTTTGCATTAGGGCTACATAGGCAGGAAAGAGAGGCACAAAGAGACACCAGGGCCGCCTAAAGAAAACTTACTCTTGCTTGAAAATTTTGACTCAGGCCAGCATGTGGAGTCATCATTTAAAAGCCGAGGTCATTGCTGGCTCCAGAAGCGTTACCTCGAGAAAGACACAATCACCTCAAGCAAATCAAAGGAAACATTAGACAACAAAAATTAGGAATGTTCAATTTTAAAATGGGAGGAGGAACTACACTCTTTAAGAATGCCAATATCGGGGCCTGAGTGGCTCAGTTGGTTGAGTGTCCGACTTCGGCCCAGGTCATGATCTCATGGCTTGTGAGTTCAAGCCCCACATCGGGCTCTGTGCTGACAGCTCGGAGCCCGGAGCCTGCTTTGGATTCTGTGTCTCCCTCTCTCTGTGCTCCTCCCCTGCTCATGCTCTGTCTCTCTCTTCTCAAAAATAAACGTTTAAAAAAATTTTTAAATAAACATCAAAAAATATATTAATAATTTCAAGATGATAATGTCTGACAATTAAAGCATGGGGCCTTCGGAGCATGGCCCAGGGTGGCCACACAGGTCACAGACCACACCCTGTGTTGGGAACTTTATATAACCTATTTCTCATCTTACAAATATCTTCGAGGGGGCATTTTTTTGTTTTCATTTTAATTCCAGTTAGTTAACATACAGTGTTATATTAGTTTCAGGGGTACGATATAGTGATTCAACACTTCTGTACATCACCGGGTGCTCATAAGGACAAGTGACCTCCTTCATCCCTGTCACCTATTTAGCCCATCCCCCGCCCTTCAAAGGGGCATTTTTACTCTCCACTGAGTTGATGAGGAAGCTGAGCCCCGAGGTGTGTAAGTAAACAAGACATAGCTAGGAGGGCTCAGTAAAGAATGAGTGGCTAAATACATGAATGGATGGGTGAATGAATGAATGAAAGTGGTTAGTGGCGAATGGCTCTGACTTCAAGGCCAGTGTGGTTTCAGTACACTATAAGTTCACTGAAGAACACCCCCGAGAATTCTAGAAGCCAGCTGGGCTGAGCTAGCAGAATCCTGGGTCTGACTGTTTTTCTGACCTGGCTTTACATGCAGGTTATCACAGCTCTGAGAAACCACAGAAACTCAGCCCTGCAAACTTGCACAAGATGGGACAACACCAAGTGGCAGCACTTGGGACCCTCTGTACCGATTCTCTCAGTCTCCCATGAAGTCACAGCTGCCAGGGCCTGTAGACTTCCTTACCTAGGAGCTTACCATATGAAAGATCCCTCTGTCATTAGTCCCAAACCAGTCTACTGTGAGTCAGAACTCATGGTGTTATAAGCCTCCAGCACCTTCTATATCCTATTACACACTTTATACGGTGGCAACTTTTTAAATTTCTTTTTAATGTTTATATTCGAGAGAAATAGAGCACAAGCTGGGGAGGGGCAGAGAGGTGAAAACAGAATGTGAAGCAGCTCCAGGCTCCGAGCTGCGAGCTGTCAGCACAGAGCCCGATGCAGGGCTCGAACTCACAGACCGCGAGATCATGACCTGAGCCGAAGTTGGACTCAACCGACTGAGCCACCCAGGCACCCCCTGGTGGCAACTCTTCTCTACCTTCTGAGTGTAGGTTTGGTATCTGGAAAAGCCAAAAGTCCTTGTATGCCAAGCTGAGTAAAGTTGAGAATGTTGTCTAGATTTGCTTGTTTTTTCCTACATAAGAAGAAAACGTATATGGTAATAAAGTAATGGCTTCAGAGCTTATCCTTCCAAACACATGTTCTAACACTCTTCTGAGGAAAGTGCATGGTTATAAAAGGTGCATAATCTTTGGACGTGAAGGACTAGTCCTCTGGGGGCAGGGAGGCGGGAATTCATTTAGATGTAAAAGTCAAAACATTCATTCTAAAAAGACAGTCTCATTGAATCAGTAATCCAAAACCTCTCAACAAAGAAAAGCCCAGGACCAGATGTTTTCACTGGTGAATTCTACCAAACATTTGAAGAAGAATTAACACCGGTTAATTCTTCCAAACTCTTCCAAAAAATTGCAGAGGAAAGAATACTTTCAAACTCATTCTGTGAAATGAGCATGATACCAAAGCCAGATAAACACTCTATAATAAAAGAAGATTATAGGCCAATATCCCTGACAAATATCAATGCAACAATCCTCCACAAAATACTAGCAAAAAGATTTCAACAGCACATTACAAAGATTATACACTATGACCAATTGGAATTTATTTCTGGAATGCAAAGATAGTTCAATGTATGAAAATCAATCAACATAATACATCACTTAACAGAATGTAAAGAAAAAAACACATGGTCATCTCAATTGATGCAGAAAAAGCATTTGACAAAATTTAACACTCCTTCTTGATAAAAACAACAAACTAAGAATAGAAGGAAACTGCTTGACTATAATAATGGATGTGTGCGTGTGTGTGTGTGTGCGCACGCGTGCGCGCACGCGGGCGCCTAGGTAGCTCAGTCAGTTAAGTGTCTGCCTCTTGATTTTGGCTCAGGTCATGATCTCACGATACATGAGATCGAGCCCCGCATTGGGCTCTGCACTGTCAGATTCTTTCTCTCCCCCTCTCTCTGCCCCAACCCCACTCATGTTCTCTCTCTCTGTGTCTCAAAATAAATAAACATTTTCTAAAATGGCTGTTTATACAAAGCCAACGATTCACTTTATACTCAATGGTGAACAACTGAAAGATTTTCCTTTAAGATCAGGAACAAGACCCGTATGACTGCTTTTACCACTTCTGTTCAACACAGCACTTCTTCCAGGGGGTCTGGGTGGCTCAGTCAGTTGAGTGTCCAAGTCTTGATTTCAGGTTAGGTCATGATCGAGCTGCCCCTCTCCCCTGCTTGTGCTCTCTCTCTCTCCAAAATAAAAAAAAAAATTTTTTTAATTAAAAAAAAATCTGTGAACTCACTCGAGTTCCAGAATATGCAAATCAACACATAAAAAATAAGTTGTTTATATGGACTAAAACTGAACGTTCCAAAAAGGAAGTTAAGAAAACAATTCCATTTACAATGGCATCAAGAAAAATAAAATACTTAAAATAAACTTAACCAAAGACGTAAAAGATTTGTACACTAGAGACTGCAAAACATTGCTGAAAGAAATTAAAGGCAACACAAATCAATTGGGAAACATCCTGTGTTTGTGGGTTGGGAGGCTTAATGTTATTAAGATATCAAAACTACCCAAAGCAATCTACAGATTTAATGCAATCCTTATCAGAATCCCAATGGAATTTTTTGAAGAAATATAAAAATTCATCTTAAAATTCATGTGGAATCTCAAGGGATCTTGAATAGTCAAAGTGACCTTGAAAAAGAAGAACAAAGTTGAGGCCTCACACTTCCTTCTTGTTTCAAAACATTATGCAAAGCTGCAGTAATCAAAACAGGATGCTACTGTCTTCAAGACAGGCTTAAAGGACGATGAAAGGAACAAGGAGCCCCAAAATAAACCCTGGAATGGTTAAATGGCTTTCAACAAAGGTGCCAAGAACATTCATGGGGAAAGGACAGTCTCTTCAAGAAATGGTTTTGGGAAAACTGGACATCCATGTGCAAAATGAAGCTGGACCCTCATCTCACATTGCATATAAAAACTAACTCAAAATGGATCAAAGATATAAACAGAAGAGTTAAAACCATAAAACTCTCAGGAAAAATACAGAAGAAAAGCCTCTTGACATTGGAATTGTCAATGATTCCTTGGACACGGCAGCAAGGACACAGGAAACAAAAGAAAAGATGGGGGACATCAAAATTTAAAACTTCTGTGCAGCATGGGAAGGCAGGCTGGGGCAGCCGTTCTGGAAAACAGCACACAGGGTCCTCAAAACACTAAAAATAGAACCGCCCTATGGTCCAGCAATTCCACGACTAGGCATTTATCCAAGGGATAGAGGTGTGCTGTTTCGAAGGGACATATGCACCCCCATGTTTATAGCAGCACTATCAACAATAGCCAAAGTACGGAAAGAGCCCAAATGTCCATCGATGGATGAATGGATAAAGAAGATGTGGTATATATATTCAATGGAGTATTACTCGGGAATCAAAAAGAATGAAATCTGGCCATTTGCAACTACGTGGATGGAACTGGAGGGTATTATGCTAAGCGAAATTAGTCAGAGAAAGACAAATATCATATGACTTCACTCATATGAGGACTTTAAGAGACAAAACTGATGAACATGAGGGAAGGGGAAAAAAATAATATAAAAACAGGGAGGGGGACAAAACATCAGAGACTCATAAATATGGAGAACAAACAGAGGGTTGTTGGAGGGGTTGTGGGAGGGGGGATAAGTTAAATGGGTAAGGGGCACTAAGGAATCCACTCCTGAAATCACTGTTGCACCATATGCTAACTAATTTGGATGTAAATTTTTAAAAATAAAATTTAAATAAATAAATAAAGTGCTACTCCAGAAAAATCAATAAATAAAAATAAAAATAGCCAACAAGCATATGAAAAGATGCTCAATATCACTGAGAATTAGGGAAATGCAAATCAAAACCACACTGAGATATCACCTCCTACTAGTTAAGTTGGCTGCCATCAAAAAAGAAAAAAACAGGGGCGCCTGGGCGGCTCAGTCGGTTAAGCATCCGACTCTTGATTTCAGCTCAGGTCATGATCTTGTGGTTCATGGAATCAAGCCCCACACTGGCAGCATAGAGCCTGCTTGGGATTCTCTCTCTCTTCCTTTCCTTTCTCTCTCTGCCCCTTCCCCGCTCACGGGTACACAAACGCTCTCTCACACTCTCTCAAAATAAATAAATAAACTTTTAAAAAGGAAAGAAAGAACAGGAAAAAAAAAAGTGTTGATGAGGATTTGGAGAAACTGGAACCCTTGTGCGCTGTTGGTGGGAATGCAAAATGGTGTAGCCTCTCTGGTAACCAGTATGTTTATTCAAATGATTGAAAACAAAATTGCCATGTGACCCAGCAACTCCACTTCTGGATACACACCAATGAACTGAAAGCAGGGTCTCAAAGAGATATTTACACACCCAAGTTCATAGCAACACCGTTCACAATAGCCAAGAAGTAGAAGCCACCCAAGTGTTCATCAAACCATGGGGGATAAACAAAACGTGGTCTATCCATACAATGGAATGTTATTCAGCTTTAAAAAGGAAGAAATCTTGTCACAGGCTGTAGCATGGATGAACCTTGAGGACTTTATGCTGAGTGAAACAAGCCAGACCCAGAAGGACAAGTTCTGTGTGATTCCACTTAACATTTAGGTACTTAGAGTCATCAGAGCCACAGAGACAGAAGGTAGAGTGCTGGGTTCCAGGGCCGGCCGAAGAGGGGAATGGGGAGTGGTTTCCGTTTTGCAAGATGAACAAAGTCTGGATGTGCACGTGTGAATATACTTAACAGCACTCACCTGTACATTTCAATGGTTAACGTAGCAAATTTCAAGTTCTGTGTACTTTGTAACAACTCCTAATTGTTTCTGGAAAGGTGGTGACATCACCTTTCAGCTTTAACGCGGACAGTGGTTTGCGCCCGTCTCCCAGGATGGGGTCGCTGCCTGGAAGGGAATTCCGTTCACTGCATATCAGCATGGTGTTCTCATCTTTCTAAGGCACGGTGGAGCTGTTCTCTCTCTGGGTTTTCTGTGGCAGAAAGAGGATGACATGTGTGGTGTGTGCGTGTGTGTGCGCGTGTGTGCGTGTGGTGCATTCAGCAAACTGTAGAGTTCCACCCAGATGGACAATTTCTTCTTTTTTTTTTTTTTTTTTTACATTTATTTCTGGGATAGAGACAGAGCATGAACGGGGGAGGGGCAGAGAGAGAGGGAGACACAGAATCGGAAACAGCTCCAGGCTCTGAGCCATCAGCCCAGAGCCCGACGCGGGGCTCGAACTCACGGACCGCGAGATCGTGACCTGGCTGAAGTCGGACGCTTAACCGACTGTGCCACCCAGGCGCCCCGACAATTTCTTCTTAAATGAAGTTCTGGCTTTCGTACCCATCACCTTCTGCGGCGCTCACAGTAACCACGAAGGGGAAAGGGTGGGTTGTGCCATATCCGTTTTACGTGGGTTTAGACCGGGGTTTCTCCACCTCGGCGCTGTTGACATTTGGGATGGGAGCGTGCTTTCTTGTGGAAGCTGCTCTGTGCGCTGGAGGGTGTTCAAGAGCCTCCCTGGCCTCTAATCACTAGGTGCTAGTCGCACCCTCCACCCAGCTGTGACAAACAAAACTGTCTAGACATTGCCAGGTGTCCCCTGGGGAACAAAATCACCCCTGTTTTAAGAACCATCTGTTTAGAGGGCTTGAGTGAGGTGGGGGAATGGGGACAGCTCCCAGAATATCAGCCCCAGCGTGCTTTGTTCGCTCCCTCCCGCTTGCTTGACCGCCGCATGCCTCTCTACACACATCTTTCATTAGTTTATTTCCAGCTAGAACTTCGTGACGGGGCCATGTTTCCTGCCTGTTAAAACCAATAACCCACAACTTAGGACAAGAACTCAAACTCAACACTTGAGCGGCCTGCAGCTACTTATCAACACCTTGCCTTCCAGCAAGCTCTCTGCTCCCTGGCAGCCGCTGAACATTCCCTCCTCTCTCCCAAACCTCCTAACCCGGGGTCTCTAATAGTCTTATGGTAGCCTTGTCTTCATCTCGGGTTATTTCCATCCTGCCTTATCTCTTTCGCTGGACTTGGGGATTTAAGAGGGAAAAAGAAAGGGACTGTATTTCACCCTAGTTACATGAAAATGAAATTATATTTTGTGTTGTGTTTCCCTTTTTCTTTGATACCTTGGATGTGAAATTCATTAAAATATTTTGAACACTTTTTCTAGAACGTTCATAGATGGTTTTAGAACCACCCGTGAAACTTGATGGTTTCCAAACCTTCCTAGATGGTTCACCTTTTCGTGTCCCGGGGGGGAGGACCCCAGACATGCGCTGCAGGATTGGGTGGCTAGTGGGACCAGCTAGGGGGACAGACTGGCTCGTGGCACTTTTCAAGGCTCTTCAAGAGCCAAGCAAAAGGCTTTACTTCATTTAACAGAGCTCTCTGGGTGCCCTTGAGCCTAGAGGTGCTGTTTTGGGGGGTGTCGTTGGGTCCTTGAAACTGAATAGCGCTTCGCATCAAACCGTTGCCCATTCGGTGGCACCTACACTTACCAAGCGCCTGCCATGCACCCGGCACCGTGGTCGGCACTCCACATGGGCACATACGTGGGTATTTCATTTCAATGCAAGCCAACTTATATTTACTCCCTATGGCTCCACGCCAAATCTGCAGGCAAATGTGTAGTGAGTGAATAAATAGGTCCAACTTCAATAAGAAATGAGTTCTTTAATGACGTGTCAGTGGAAATCAAGTCAGGAAAAGGGGTGGGGGGGGTGAGTAAATGAGTTGAACTTCTACAGTGGGGAGGTGTCAGGGGTGGCCCTGAAGAAGTTACTATCCAGCCCAGGCCCTAGGCACCTCCCCCGACTACCCCGCCAGCAGAAGGGGGGCGGGGGGAGGGCTGGTGACATGGACACGTTGGAGGGGGTTGCCAGCACGTCCCAAGCTCTGGGGGAGGACGGCCAATGAGAGCAGCAGGAGGAAAGAGAACAGTCTGAGAGGCGGGGCTAGACCACAGCAGCAGTGGGATCTGTGAACAAACGGTAGGCCCTGGGAAACACAGGGTGCCTAGGACGTGATTGCTGCCTCGGGAGGCTCAGCCGAAAATTCAAATGTACGAGACCACCTCGGTGCTCAGACAGCCCAGCGGGGCAGGACCGAAGCCACCGGGGCTGGTGTCCAGCGAGCCAAGAGAAGGGGCTTTCTGGGTCGAGGAGATCAAAACTGCAGCGTGGCAGACACGGCCGGGTTGGGACTGGCATCAGAGGAGAACGTGAGGGCAGGGCCGCTGTGTCATAGGCATCCCTGAAGACAAGAGCTTCTAAAAGTGGAGGTACGAAAGGGGCAGCTCTGATTCTGAACCAAGGGCCTTCTCTCTGCCCTGCTTTTACGCACCCCTTCTGCTCTCCAGAGTGAAGCAGCAGGCCTCTCTGCGGGTCGATGGCTGGTGGCGGCAGGGCAGCCGGAAAACTAGATCCTCTGGGGCCCTCTCTGCTCCTCCAGAGACCTCAAGGGCCTAACTGAAGCAATCCATCCTCCGGGGAAGGCAGACGTGGGAAAAGCATTTCTAGGTTACTAAAGGCCATCGCAGAAACGTGTCCAGAAGGGTCAGGGTCTGAAGAAGAGAGGTTTTTCTGTGATATGGGCAGCGCCCTGATGAACATAGAAGATGGGGGCACTCAGAAGAGGTAACCCCCGGCACACGTGCACACACACACGCGCGCACACACGAGGATGAAGGTGTACACAATCTCTGTATCTCATTGATAGCGGCTTTTGAATCCCCTTTTTTTTTTTTTTTTTTTTTTGAGAGGGGCTACATCTATCTCTAGTGTTTCTGTAAATGCCACAGCAGCCAGGACACTGTGCCATACCTAACGTCCCCTGTGACTGTCCCATAAACTAACTGCTGACTGACATTGGTTGTGGGATGGCCCCCTAGTGGGGGCAAAGGAAACCCAGTTCAATGGCCAGGGAGGAACACGTGGGTCAGGCAACGGTGCTGATCCCAGTGACTCTGGTGACTGGGATTTCAAGGTCACTAGGCAGCTTCTCGGGTGTCCCTCAAACTCAAAATGACCTGATGAATACCTAACCTGAAATACGTTGACACTCTATCCTGAATGTCAGGTCTGGATTTCCATGCCAGCGAAGACACCTCTATCAGCGTGTTGCAGACACAGCTCAAACTCAGTGGGCCCCACGACTGCAATCGTGTTCCCTGGAAAACCGCTTCTCTGCTTGTGTCCCTTTCTTGCCACCGTGTTGTCCAAGCTACAAACGTGGGCGTGAGCCTTACTGTGGCTGTCTCCTGCCTGTGCAAGTCTACCTCCGGGTATTTGTGATCCTTCCTCCTGTTCTTGCCATGGAGACGCCTCACCAGCACACACCTTGGACCCCAGATCCCAGTTGGCTCTCTGACCTCCTACCTTTACCCTTTACGCCCAACATTCCTGCCAGAGAGGTCTTCTGGGTGCACATGTTGAGTCTGTCACTCCCCAGTTTAACATCCTCCGGGGACCCCAAATCCCATTCAAAGAGAAGTCCAGCTCCTTGGCAAGGCTTACCAGAGTCTGAATCGGGAGACTCTTTCCTTCATTCTCATCTCTCGCCATAACAAAATACTCTGGTGAAGGGCTCTTGGGTGCTTCTGAGCCAGACTCTCGCACCCCAGTCCCCGTAGACTTGCTGAGTGCCACATCCTTCTGACTGCTGGCTTTCTTCCATTTCTGCCTCAAGGACGTGGAGTGGGGGACAAGGGTAGTGCCTTGTTCACAGCGCAATCCTTTGCCCTGTGCTTTGCACACAGTGGGCGTCAAACATCCCTTGAGTGAATGAATGATGGGCAACACTGCACCAGGGGCTATGATACAAGGATATCAGCGGCACAGACTTGTCTTGGAAAAGTCCCTCAGCTCCCTTAGAGCTCCATGGTCATAAACTAATAGTTTTAGAACTACTCCTGTTAGACATGGGTATATACTGGGTTTGTTAAATTGTTGGGGCGCCTTGATGGCTCAGTTGGTTAAGCGCCCGACTTGGGCTCAGGTCATGAACTCACTGTTTGTGGGTTCCAGCCCCACATCCGGCCCTGTGCTGACAGCTCCGAGCCTGGAGCCTGCTGCGGATTCTGTGTCTCCCTCTCTCTCTGCCCTTCCCCCGCTCATGTTCCGTCTCTTTCAAAAATAAAATAAACATAAAATTTTTTTAATGAAACGTTATTAAATTAACGAGTGGCATTGTTCTACCCCCTCCCCCATGTTCTTTAACTATTTGTTTGGATAAACTACTGACCCACTCAGAACCGTTTCTTCTGCACCACCAGCCGTTTAAGGCTGTGCCATTTACCTGCAGCTATATTCGTCTGAAGGCGAAGGCGTACATTCAGACACCTGCAGGCAGAACTTAACTTTCAGGACCTCCCACGACACTCCTCACTTTAGATCTTTTTTTTTTTTTCTTCCTCTTCTTTTAGCTTTCTCATCGCAGAGCAGAATAACCGAAAACGCTTTGCCTAGCAACTTTCAAGAGCGAAAACCGGGGCGTAAGAAAACGCCATGTGTCTAAGCGCCGGGTTAAGATCCAGCCCCTCCATCATGACGTGGGAGGCAACGCTTCTCACGCGTGGATCCGTTCACTCCCGGAGGCTTATTACCTAACGCTTTTCTGCAGGCTTCGTGCCTGTCATTAGTGCCCTCCATTGGTTTTTGCCACCAGACAGGCTGCGGAAGTAGTATGTTAACAAGCTAACCTTCTTCCTTCGCAAAACTCATCTCCCCA
>NW_024412396.1:73130653-73160945 GCF_014898765.1 Herpailurus yagouaroundi
GGGCGGGCGGGCTTGCGGGGGCGCGACCGCCGTGAGGGCGGCGTGGGCGTCGGGCCCCAGGCGGCGCGCGCGCGGTGGGCGTGAGGGGGCAGGTGCGGCCGCGGAGGTGGTTGACCCAGCCTCGCAGACGCGCAGGAGGGACCCCCGGACCGGGGAAGGGGAGCGAATGGCTCTGGCTGGCTGTTGGTGAAGAGGGACGCTCTGGGGCTCTGAAATACTATTATTATCCTGGGTGGCGGCGGGGATGGCCGTGAGTGTGCTGCGTTGCATTTGGGAGTCGGGGGTGGGGGGGCCGGGTACGCTTCTGCTCCAGGTGGAGCTTGGTAGCGTCTCAGAGTCACCCCAGAAATCCCCGCTCAGGTGGGAGGCAAGAAAGGGATGCGGTGTGGCTCTGTCGAAACACGGAGAGCACCTTACATGGGGGTTTATCTATTTCTGCCTGAAGTTTTCAACGCCAAATAAACATCAGGAAAACGAGGAGAGTCTGAACTGGGGGGGTGGGGGTGTCGCATCGCAATATTCTATGGTAACTAAGTGACGTGAGGCAGAATTTCTTGGTGGTATTGATTAAAATTAGCGGAAGTTCTGGTTAAATGGTATAAATCGGGTTTTAAACTGCATTTGGGGTTGTCTGATGTTTGGCAGTCTAAAAATTGAGAAGTCTAATTGACTCTGCTTGATATTTCCCAGGAATCACCAAAAGCAGGAAAAAGTTCCAAAGAAGGACAAGACATAATAGAATCAGAGGTAACTGCTCTCAAATATTTCCTTTCTGTTTTGTCGTGAACACCTTTTAACTAAGGGCAGAAAAACAGCGTGGGCGAGAAAACACCAGGGTCTTCTAGAGTGTTTTCCTGCATGAGATTTTCTCGTAGTCTGCTTCGTAACCTGAAATTTTGGTTCTGTAGGTTTTACTGTTTCCGTCTGGGAAAATGTGGATGTGTTTCTGGAAGCTGTATCTGCAGCTGGTAGTTTTAAGTTCATAACCCCCACCCCAAATCTAGCAGCTCTCACTGTGGTTCGGGCTCCATTTAGCTCTCAGATTCTCTCCAACCTGGTCCCTCTCAGCGTCTCCTCCTCTTCCTTCCATCACCTTTCCTTTCTCTGGCCAGGCCTGTGCCGCCCGTGTCCCACACGACCTCTCCTGTTGACGTCTGATTCCTTTAGCCTCTTTCTCCCAGAGCATCAGTACCATTCAGTTTATCTAGTTCGGGCATTTTTATACAACCTTCTCTCTTCTACTTGTGTTCTCTGTCTGCGTGGGCCAGTTGTGACGACTTCTGCTTCTCACCTGCGGGCTCATTGAGGAACAACCCAAATGCTCACGGAGGCCTGGGTCTACCTGGCGGGGTTCGGGTCATTCCTTTGACACCATTGAGAGCGTGTGCAGAGCCAGCACTCTGCCTGGTCTTGTCTTGCCTGCGACGAGTGCTTGGACTGGAGCACCCCGGGCTAAGGACCCAGGAGCTGACTCCACCCAGGCAGAGCTAACTGGCCCTTGTGGATCATTGGTGGCCGAGAAACTGCTTGATTCAGTGTCACAGTCTCTAGAGCTGGGTCATCAAGGTCCCTGGTCTTATCACAGATGACATTAGTTTGTAAGTGTCAGCCCCCTTCCTGTAAGCCAAGTTAGAATGAGTTCAGTTCTGTCTGGAAAACAGTTAACTGGCAATTATCAGCAGTGGGCTTTTTTTTTTTTTTTTTTTTTAAGTCCCAGCGTTATCTTTTCCTTACTATTTGGTGCATCCTAAGCCTCCCTCCTCTTCAGCAGGTGGTTTATTCCAGCAAATCTGTCGCCTTCCCCAAAGCAAAAAGGAGAAATCCCAAAAAGTTTCTTAAATAGTTAGGGATTATTTATGCCAGCCTTTCCCTGCCCTTTGTTTATAGCCGACAATCAAGTTTTACTGTGGCATTCTTGCTTTTGACCTGCCTATTTCCGTGTCACTCTTTGGACTAAATTGATTTAAGTGCAGTGCAATCACTCTGCAAGGTGGATGCTTTTTCTATCATTTACGGAGCTTTTATTGCAGCCGCAAAGGCTTCCGGTGCTCCCCAAACCTCTCTTGCTCCCATACCTGTCTCTCTCACTGTTAGCGTGTCAGAGGACATCGGTGTGTATCACTCGTTTATTCCTGTTCGAGCAGAAAGAACCTGGCTAGAAGGGCGGATAATGTTAAGTTTGAACCTGAACCATCCCTCAGCAGCTCAAAGACAGCCAGAACCACTAGTAAGTCAAATGCATGTTTTTAAGGTGGACTGAGTTCCTAGACTGTCAGTTGCTTAAGACTCTTGAGGTGTGGCCTGCAGTGCCCGAGTGTGATGCCCCACTTGTCTTTTTGTATTTTTTCTAGTGCTACTAAGAGCTGGAGCCACAGAGCTTGAATTACCACCGACAAATACTGAAATGGTGGGCCCTTCACTCCTCATAAGGACACCAGAGGCAACATGGCACACTAATCAGGACGCTTGGGAGACCCCTGTGTCCGTTATTTTGCAGCAATGCAGATTGGGGCACCGCAGTGCACCTGAACTTTGCGTTGAGCCTGACTTTTTTTTTTTTTTTTTTTTTTTAATCGTTGCTTTACCTCCTCCGTCTTCGTCTTCATGTTGCGCCTTCACCTCTGGTTCCGCCCACTTACCAAACACGATTGACTCAGGCGCATTAAACCCTCATTCTTTTCCTCTCCTGTCAACGCTGCTCCGAACTTGAATGTTTTAACCTGAACGATTCAGATAGGACTGCCGTGCCGTGCCGCTTTTCAGACCTGTTCGGTGTCACGTCACCTTCACGGCCAGGCCAGCCTGTGAACTCACCTGTGTTAGGGCAGCTACCGCAGTCAAGGCTTCACAGCCTGAGAGGCGAGCAGAACAGGCCGCCCGCCCAGAGCAGGGTAGCCAGGCTTGGGAAGTAACCCCGGCAGAGAAAACCTAAAAGAACTTGGCCTACTGTTGATTGACTTAATACACCACTGCGAGACTGGAAAGGGTCCTCATACTAAAATCCTGGCTGCCTGTAATCCAGCCTCATAGAAGACAGAGAAGCAAGTGACATACACTGCAGAACACTTTTGGGTTAAACAAAGGAACATTTGATGGCGTGGGGTCTTTAGGAAGGAAGATGAAGTCCCGCCTTAACGGATTGTAAGGGATAGAGCAGCGTAGGGGAAAGTATTTTAGCCTGGGGGTTATTAGATAGTAAAACTGCTGACTCCCGGTTGCCATAAATGATGTCACCTGACTTCTGTGGCCCTGTTTCCTCACCCCTGAAAACACTTGGTGAGTTTCCAACGTGGCCATTTTAAACTCTGTGGGACAGATCAGGCATGACCCACAACTTCTCGAAAGAACTTTTCCCTGCGAGATGTGTGGCAGAATATATCTTCCAATGTAACAAGATACCGTTAAAGGTTCTAACTGATGCTGTGCACATTTTGCTTTTTCTAGAAACTACTTCTTGAATGGTGTGTGTTGGTACTTTTGTTTTACTCGCTTTCAAATACGATGTTTAAGTTTGACTTCTCCACATGTGTCCTGGGAACCAGAGCTTCTGCCCAGTCCTTACGGGTTTATTTCATGGCACACTTTGAAGGAGTGAGGCCGCAGATGGGCTCCCGGGGAACCGGAAGTTGGAGAACTCAGGAGATGGGCCGAGGGAACTCCGCTTGGAGCAGCCGTTCCCAGTGTGACCTTCAGAGCTGTGGAAACCTCACGAGGCACACTTGATGAATATCCAGAGTCTTAATAAATCGCTCAGAGATTCTTAAAGTCCATTTTAGAAGACTGAGAGCATGCCGTGGTAGTAGTTGTTGATAGTAGTTGCCTTAATTTGTACACTGCGTCCAAAGTTCTGTTTTCGAAAGTGTCTGTGCTCTTTGTAAAGTGACTTGTTTTAAGCACATTAAAGGTTGTTTCCGTGTTGTTCTCTGGCCGTGTATTTCGCATGTCCTGCTTCGGCTCAGTTTTGTTTGAAAGTCTCTACAGCATCGCTTACATAATATGTGTTGCTGAAAAGAAAGCTCAACAGTCCTCTCTCCAACCTGTTAGCTTATTCTGACACCTTCTGCCTTTAGTAACAACTCTTCTCTCTCATCTGTCCCTTTACATCCTCTCCCGCCCCCCTTGGTGTTGCAGAGACAGGGAGCCAGATATGCTGGGGTCCCGTAGGTGTTGCTGGGGGAGTCACGTCTTAGAAATTAAAACTGAAATTTCAAAAATATCGATTCATCTAATAGTAACAATACCCATTACACGGTAACGAAATTCACATTTTTATGAAAAGTAATATTTTCAAGAAAATTTGACTTTCTAGTCCCTCGGCTGTGTTTTAACCCGAGTGCTGGAGGACAGTGAAAATAGTTTGTTGGTAGGTGTGCTTTCCGGGAAAGGCGGCTGTGATCATCACCCTTGCGAGGAGAGTCCCCAGCTCCTCCCCCGGAACATCAGAGCCACTGTCTGGGGGCCGAATTCTGAGCTTGGGCTGCAGCTGGGAGCCTCCGTGCCACATTCCCCATTGTTCTCTTCCCACTTTTTTTCCACACAACCCTAAACGGGACTCCAGTGACACTCAGGACCCAAAAGACTAGTACTTTATTTTTATTTTTATTTTTTTGGAAATGCACATGCAACTATTAGTTCAGAGTGGGGTTCGCTACTTTTAATCGCCGCCCCTCGGCCCACCTCCCCAGCCACCCTGCAGCCCGTTTGCTTAGAGCCTGGTGTTCAGGAAAGACAGAGGATCTGCAAAGCGGGTGATCAGCCGTGGGCTGGAGCGCATGTGAGTTAGGGGGAGGTGCCATGAGCTTCCCATCGCAGTGCCCACCTCTTCTCTGGGACCGAGTGACAAGCTGGACGCTCGGCAGACCCTGGGTGCCTCCACCCCATGCTCACCAGTGTTGACGGGTGGACCAGATGCTTCCCCGCGGGGCTGCCCTGAGCACCCTTGGCTTTCCCCACCAGGTGCTGCTAGCCCTGCACCCCTTCCACTTTTGACAACCAAAAGTTCCTCCAGACGTGGCCAGATGTCTCCTGGAGGGCGGAATGGCCCCCGGTGAGACCACTGCTCTAGAAAGACCCTCCCCAAAGGGTGAAGTATGTATGTTTGCTCGTAAATCATGCCAGACACATAGGCTTCCTTTAGAATAGCAATGCTCAAACCAAAGGAGCATCAGCACCCCTTTACAGTCCTAAAAATTACAATCCCCAAGAGCTTTTATTTAGGTCAGTTCTGGCCGATACTTTTATGAGAAATTAAAAGTGAAATGTTTAAAGTATTCATTAATTCATCTAATAGTAACACACCCGATACATACGTGTTAATGTAAGTAGCAGGTTTTTATGGGAAATAACTATCCACAAAAATTCACTGAGAAAAATGGCATCGCATCCTGCTTTTACAAATTTCTTTAGTGTCTGGCTTAACAAGCTCGCTGGCTCCTGGAGTCTGTTCCTGCATTCCGTCTGTTTTGATGTCACGTGTCTTGTGGCCTGTGAAAAAGTGACATAATGGTAGTTACAAAGGCAAATCGTGTCTTCGTATTCTCATAAAAGCACAGACCCCGAGAAGTGTCTATGGGACCTTCAGGGGTCCCCAGGCCTCGCTTTGCATGGTGCCCTTCCTATGCCCCTCACTGTCCGTCTGAGTCTCTTGGTCTTGTAAGTTCCCAGTCAGGCTCATGGATTCTGAACTCGAAGGGAAGCTTTCCTCACCCTCTTGGCCCGCGTTTTTCCCATCTTTGACATTCGAGTAGCAATTATCGACTCCACCAGTTGTTTATCATTGACACTGACTTGTACGACTTTTATGTACCCTGGTTTGCCTCCCTAACTAGATTAAGTACTCGAGGACAGCGATTTAACTTGATTCTCCCTTGTACTTGCCACATATGTGAGAACCTGGAGGCAAGAAATGTTTGTTTGTGGATTTTAAAAGTGCTCAGGAAGAAGGGGAGCTTCAAATCAACCAGCTCGCTGGGTTTTCCAGTTCGGTAAATTAGAGGGAAAAAATTGCTTCTCAAGAGGCTTGTTTCTTTATCATCTTTTGTTCCTCTAAGGAAATTTCAATGCAGAGAAATTTTCTCGCGGCATCATTTGTTTTAAATAAATAGCAGCGTCCTAAAGCACAAGATTATGGTACTTAGGTCTTTTTCTAACGTCTTATGAAAGTTTTAAGAAGAGTTTTTTGTTTTGGGTTTTAGTTTTCTTTTATATAGCACCAGAGGCCAGGGGTAAGATGTATAGTCTCTTGAGACCTTATTTTAATTAAAACAGTTCAGGGTAGGATTTCCTTTTAAATAAGCTTTCCAATATGATCTTCGGTGCTTTGTATGTTTTATTTTGAGTTTATTTTGGTAATTTTTCTCAGTAGAACACACCTGTGTGGTTGACCCTTAAACAACATGGGGATTAGGGGTGCCAATACCCTCCCCCCCGAGACACACACACACAGTGAAAAATCTGTTGCATAACCATTGACTCCCCCAGAATTTACCTACTCATAGCCTACTGTTGACTGGAAGCCTTGCTGATCACATAAGCAGTCAATCAACACACATTTGGTATGTTACAGTTATTATGTTCTAGATTCTTTTTTTTTTTTTAGTGTTTGTTTATTTTTGAGAGACAGAGAGGCAGGTAAAGCAGCAGGTAGGAGCGGTCAGCACCCCTCTCCCTCTCCAGCAGAAACTCCATTACACGATAAGTAAGAGTTGCGCTGAATTACACGAAGCAATTGATAAAGTTTGCCGGGTCACGGCAGAAGCAGGGTGTCCGTGTTAAAGCAGTTGCGGGTGAGTGCAGGCCCGTAGCCCCGCGTGGAAGGGCGGAGAGCCTTCCGCCTGCATCTGCTGCGTGAGCCCGTCTGCCACCGGCAGGAATCACGTGATACGTCCCCAAGTCACAGGGAAAACTTCACGTGAAAGATTTCAGCTGTAAAAAGTCTCCCGCGTCTCCCTAAAACATCGGGTGCCCGCTGAGGGGGGTCGGGGCTCGATGGCACCTGGCCCGGCGCCATCCGTACATCGTGGGCAGCCAAGAGCTCCCGGGGCCCTGATCCCGGTCGGGTTTCAGAAGGGCCCCTGAGGGGAAGTGCTGCTGCCCACGTCCAGGCGGGGTGCTGTCATCCCCGTGTTCTCCACGTGGGGGAGCGAAGGACAAGCCCAGAAATGGGGGGGGGGGGGCAGTAATTAGTTTGAAGACCTTGGATTTTCCTTCGTCTTAAATATTTTATTAAGGTGAGACTTAGCCTGGCTCTACAGGGATGGGAGCTGTGACCTCGTGCTGTTTCTGCCCAGTGGCGACGTCACAGTACCCGGAGGGTGCTAGGCGTTAGCCACATGTGGCTCTCTGAATTGCTGAAAATCAAATTAATTTAAAAATTCAGTTCCTCCATCACCCTAGCTGCACTTCGAGTGTGCGGGGCCCGCGTGTGGCTGGTTGCTACTCCATTGGACGGCAGATAAAGGACATTTCCTGCTTCACCGCAAGTTCTGATGGATAGAGTAGCCTTAGACCCTGCCAGCGTTTTCCAAAATAATTCCATTTGAGTGTGTGTATCTTACTTGACATTTGTCAGCTATTATCCTTTTTTTTTTTTTTTTTACATTTTTATTCATTTTTGAGAGAGTGCTGCGGGGGAGGGAGGGGCAGAGAGAGAGGGAGACACAGAACCCGAAGCAGGCTCCAGGCTCCCTGCCGTCAGCCCAGAGCCCGACGCGGGGCTGGAACTCACGAGCCGCGAGATCATGAGCTGAGCCGAAGTCGGACGCTCAACCGACTGAGCCCCCCAGGGGCCCCGCGTCAGCTAGTACTCTTGATAGAAAACGTCAAATGAGAAGGAAGTGGATGAAGGTAAGGAAAAGAGGATGGTGGAAGAGAAGGGGATTGAGGGACGAGCAGAGGAGGCCTTGCCGCCACTGGTCCGCGGCTGCCTGTGTTCTGGACCTGCGCCTGACACCCCCACGAGGCCGCGCGCTCCCCCATAGGCTGGGCCTAGGGGAAACAGCGTCCTTCTCCTCTTCCTTTTCAGATCGTCTGTCTTCGTTTGTTTTGGAGGTCAAAGCACACACGGTCAGCAAATAAAATAATACAGAAACTGCTCTCTCATTCCATCTGATCCACTTTCAGGAGCAGAGCTCCCTCCCCCGCTCTGCTGATTAGCCCCACGGTCCAGATCTTGCAGGAACAAGTATTGCATGGCAGAGGGCGGGCTCTGGAGGAGGGCGCCCTGGCCGTGACGGGGGTGACCTTTCTCCCTCCCCAAGTTGTTTTCCTCCCTTCAGGCCACGCTCCTCCACCTCGTAGACCTCCCTCCAGGTGGCTCATTCATCCACAGCAGCCTGTGGCAGGCGCAGCCTGAGACGCTCCTGAGTGCTGAGCGCCATCCTGGGTGCTGGGGGCGGGGGCAGCATGAGACACAGCAGGACACATGCACTCGGGCAGTTTGCTTTCAGTGAGTGCCAGGTGCGCTGGTGTTTGTAAGGGCACTGGCGGCGTTTGGTTCGAGTGCGTCTCACACTTTGCGGAGTGGTGGTCCTGGGGCTCTCACCATCAGTAGCGCCCTCTGGTCACTGTGCTATCAAAACTGCACTTACGTGTTTCCAGAGGCTGCTTCACGTGGTCAGCAATGGTCTCACCAAGGAGATAATGTTAAAGGTGACACCTGAATGTGAAGAAGGAGCCAATAGTACAGAGATCCGGGAAGGGGCGTTCCAGCCAGAGGAAGTAGCTAGTGCACAGGCCCTGAGGCAGCAGCGAGCTTGTGTGTCCACTGGAAAGAAGGCCAGTGTCTCTTCGGAAGGCTGAAGAGAAATGAGGGTGACTTGAGCAGGAGGGATAAAGTCAAAGAGATAGGCAAAGGCAAAGATATTGTCGGCAGCCCGTGGCAGGATTTGATGGGCAGCCATTGAGGTGGTTTGAGCCAGGGAAGGGGGATGATCTAACTTAAGTTTGTTTTTTTTGTTTTGTTTTGTTTTGTTTTGTTTTTAAGTTTATTTGTTTTGAGAGAGAGCGCACGCACGCCGGGCAGGGGCAGAGAGAGGGGGACGGGAGAATCCCCGGCAGGCTCCTCACTGTCAGCACAGAGCCCGACACCAGGGTTGAACTCACGAGCCATGAGGTCATGAGTTGAGCTGAAATCAAGGGTCAGATGCTTAACTGACTGAGCCACCCGGGCGCCCCTGACTTAAGTATTTAAAAAGTTCCCTGCTGTTGCTCTGCCATTGCTGGGTAGGAAACAGAAAGGCAAGAATTGGAACCAGGGACCCCTGGAAACACGTCCATCAGATGCCCGGTTTCCGCACAGGCAGAGGTGAGGCCCCAGCACAGCTGGCCATGGGCGCTGGACTCGGGTGGGCTTGTCAGCTGACCGCTCACTGGACAGGCCCAAGCTGAGAGCGTGCTCTTGTGGCTTCCAGCCCCGAAAGGCCGGAATGTAGAGAGCTTTGCTCTGAGCGGCCGGTTCCTACACTAGCAGCCTGAGTTTTTTCTACACAGTCTGGTTTCTCTGGAGACCACCTTTCTTGCCGCCATAAAAGCTAGAGGCTGGCTGTCACAAACAGCAGGGTTGTCCCAGGACCACCTGTTGAAGAGACTGTTCTGTTGAGAGGCCTTGGCTCCCAGTTCTGTCCCACTGATCTAAGTGGCTGTCCTTATGCTAGTACCATGGCCTTTAGATGAATATTCTTTTTTTTTTTTTTTTTTAATTTTTGAGAGAGAAAGAGTACAAGCAGCAGAGGGGCAGAGAGAGAGAGTGAGGGAGACAGAGAATCCAAAGCAGGCTCCAGGCTCTGAGCTGTCAGCAGAGAGCCCGATGCGGGGCTCAAACTCACGAACCGTGAGATCATGACCTCAGCCGAAGTCGGACGCTTAACCGACTGAGCCACCCAGGTGCCCCATAGATGAATATTCTTTTAAAAGATCTTAAAAGGCATGCAAATATGGGTTTCTTAGGCTGTGTATCACATGGCGTCTGACACATAGTGGTGGTAGTTTGTCATAACATTGCAGAAGGGGGGAATTTGGGAAGATGCTGGAGAGTGGAATTGCTTGGCTGTGGGACACAAGGGAGGTGACGTCTGAAGTCCAGGGAGCGAGCAAGGTGCAAGTCTGCTTCCGCTGCTCCCTGCCCGATCCCAGGAGGTCGCCCTGCACCCTGGCTGGGGAAGGGCCCTGGTTCCGGCCCAGGACCGTATCTGGCTGTGATTAGCTTGGGGAGGGGGTTCCACACGCTGTCGGGGACGCCAGGAGAAATCTGTGGAGGGCGGTGACCTCCCCCCCAGGCGCTGACCATTACATGTCCCTGTGGCTGCTGAAGTTTGGAGCTGAGGAGAACGATGTGCTCAGAGCATCTCTGTTTCTCCAGGCCCTGCCTTTCTCTGTGGCTCAGGGATCCCTTCAGGCCGCCCTCACCTCCTCAGGCCTCACCTCCCTTCAGAATGCTTCTCACAGGGGACCTCGTACGTCTGTGCACGAGGGGAGGCCATCAGATTCCCTTCCAGCTGTCCTGTCCTGTGCATCCTCTGTTCTGTTGTCACTGCACATCAGGGCCCAGATCCTGCTCTTGGCTCAGCTGTCCCTCAGCCCGGCCTCCCCTCGGTGCTCTGCCCCCCGCGGGCACGGATCATGGTCAGGCCCCCCACCCCCGACAGCCCGATGTCTCTCCTGTGGCGCTTTTCCTCCCGGCCACCTCTCCAAAGCTGTTACGGACACTCCGGGCCTCCCCACCTGCCCTCACCGCCCTCAACAGCCTCCACCAGCCCCGAGGTGCTGAGGCCGCCGCGTCGGACGGGTTGACCTCCTCCTTCCTGAGAGGCTTTCTTCCCCCGGCCCCATTCTGCCTCCTCCACCTCTTCCCACTCCGTGCTCCTCTGCCGGGCATTCTGGCTCATTCAGCGACTTCAGTGACCACGCAGATGGTGGCTTCCAAGTTCACATCCCAGCTCACGTGAGGTGTCCGAGGGCCGGCCATGCAGCTGCACCGCCGGGCAGAGAGGGCAGCCAAGGGCGGGCAGGTGGCGGCCAGGACACCGAGGACAGGACTCAGCCGTTGTCCTCGGCAGAAAGAGAGCGTCTTGGGGGCGTGAGGACAGGTGTCACCGCGTCCTTTCAGACCCAGCATGCTCACAACCGGGCTTCCCCGCCCATTTCTCCTTCTCATCCCAGTGACCGGTGCCCCCAGCTGCTGGTCACCGTGCTGGGGTGGCTGACACCCCCGTGCACGGCCCAGATGACTGGCCTAGTCTGCCTTCTCCCCTCCTGCCCGGTCCACACTGCAGCCTGCGGAGCCTTTCCAACAGGAAGATGGGTTCGCGCTGTCGGCCCTTCCCCATCCCCTACATGACTTCGGGGTGCCCCGTCAGGTGAAGGTCAGACTCTGGGCTAGTCGGCTCTGTGGGCGCCCGCGGCCCCCAGCTGTCCACCCTGAGCCCTGCCTGAAGGCGGTCCCCTCATGACACGGCCTCAGGGGGCCTCCTACCTGGTTGGTACGGGACACTGCAGTGTCCATGCCCTCCTGGAGCAGACATCCCATGGGGGAGAAGACGAGACGGCCACCTTGTAATGGAGCCCGGCCAGGCAGGCAGCAGCCCACGTTGCCGACTGCACCGCACGAAGGCCTCAGGGAGCCGACTCAGGGTGGGGCAGTGGGAGGTGCGGGGCCGGCCGGAGCGGGAGACCCGAGCATGGGGCTCTTAGGCCACATTAAGCCCACGGGCTGAGAGTCTTGGGAAGTGGCTGCGGCAGGTTGGCCTGGGTGGCGGAACCAGGGCCTCCTTCTAGAAGCTCACTCTGCCTGCCCCGAGGACAGTGCTCCGGGGCAGGGAGACCGGCAGGGCCCACAGCCAGGAGCCACGGCTCGGAGTCAGCAGGTCCGAGGGGGCCCTTCCTGCTCTCTCAGTCGTGAGAAGCCTCACGGGGCGTGTGTCCTGCACACAATGTCGGTGGGCATGGAGTTAGTTCCGTTTTATGAGTTCACCCGGCGCCTGTGTGCCCGGCTCGTTGCAGGAGGTGCCAGCCCACTCCTGGCCCGGCGGGGGCAGCCACGTGCCCAGTTGTCCCCAGGGTCACCGTGTGTGCAGCACGGGATTCGGCCCGGTAAACAGGAGGTGTCACCTTTAACCTACTGGACGTATGTATAACTTAACGTTTAAAACAAGTACGTGGCTGAGGAGGAGCTGTTGGTGACGGTGGGGGGGCTGGGGGGGGGGGGGGGGAGGTGGGGCAGCTGCGGAAGCCGAGCCGAACCGTTTTAACCTGGGGAATCCCGGGGAGGAAGAGGGGTCTGGACGGGGTTTAAGGAAGACCCGGCTTTCGTGATCAGGTGGAAAGAGTGACACGTCGAGGACAATGTCCAGGAAAGCCCACTGTGAGTAAGAAGCTGCTGACTGGGAGGGCGGGGCGCCCAGGCCCTCGCCCCCCGGTCTGAGTCCTATGTGCACGGGCATCCCACATCCCAGAAAACTCTCCCCAAGGATTCTTCCGCGCCTTGTCTAAAAATACAGCTTTTCATGGGGTTGTGGGAGGGGGGATGGGCTAAATGGGTCAGGGGCATTAAGGAATCTACCCCTGAAATCGTTGTTTCACTATATGCTAATTTGGATGTAAATTTTTAAAAATAAAAAATAAATAAAATTAAGAAAAAAATAGAATAAAAAAAATACAGCGTCTTGGGGTGCCTGCGTGGCTCAGTCGATGAAGCGTCCAACGTCGGCCTGGGTCATGATCTCCCCGTTCTTGAGTTGAGCCCCACTTTGGGCTCTGTGCTGACAGCTCAGAGCCTGGAGCCTGCTTCGGATTCTGTGTCTCCCTCTCTCTCTCTGCCCCTCCCCTGCTCGTGCTCTGTCTCTCTCTCTCTAAAAAGAAACATTAAAAAATTTTTTAATGAAAAATAAATAAAAATAAAGCTGCTCTTAACTTCTTAGTAACAATTCCATTCAAGAGCGAGAGCCGATCGTTGGGCGCCTAAGTTGGCGTGAGCTCTCCCAGCCCAGTGTGATTGGAAGACCCTTAGTGGGCTCCTGCTTCCAGGGCGAGTTGGGTCGGTTTTTTACAGCCGCACACGGGCACCTCCGAGCTCCGTCCCTTTGGGCAGACCGGAGGCTCGGGAGGGGTGAGCAGGCTGCACAGAGAATCGTGACGGTCGACGCCCGGTGCGCCCCGGCATCGCTGCGTGGGGCCATGCACGTGCGTGCACCTTTGAGCTCTCCCCCCCCCCCCCCGTGGGCCTGTGCAGGCATAGGGACCCTCAGCTGTGCCGCACACGCCCCCGTCACCCTCCCGCCTCCCCTCGGGTGTTTGCACAGCCGCTCCTGTCATTGCACGCGTCCTGGGACGTCCCAGGTTGCCGCAGTGCAGTGTGGAGCTGCATGGAGGGGGTGGCGAGAGGGAGGAGCACTTCCTGAGGCTCCAGGGACAGGTGCTCTCACGTGGCTCTCACACATCGCCGAGGGCGGAGTGGTGCGCAGGCAGAGGGGCGAGGTGCCTGCTCTGTGAGTTTCCTGTGGCTGCTGTGCCCATGACCACAGACTCCTTATCTTACACTTCTGGAGGTCAGAAGTCTACAGTGGGGCCCACGTGAAGATGTCGGCGTGGCGGGTGTTTCCGGGAAGCCGAGAGGAGAATCTGCCTCCTGGCCTTTTCCAGCTTCTAGAGGCCTCAGGCGCTACTTGGCTCGTGGCGCTTTCCTCTGACTTCTTCCAGTGCCTCTGACGCTCTCACCTCTGCTTTGTCATCTGCTTCTGTTTTGCCTTGTCTTGTCTGGTAAAGCCCTGTGATGACTTGGGCCCCCACCCTGATAATCCAGGATCCTTACCTCATCGCATCTCCAAAGTCCCTTTTGCCAAATAGGGAGACCTCCTGGGTTCCAGGGATCAGGACGTGAACATCTTTGGAAGGTCATTGTCATCAGCCTGTATATATCCATCAGCCTGGATGGCAAATGCATAAAGAGAAAAGTTTGAACCAGGAGAATCTCTAGAAACCCAGCATTACTAGGGGCGGGATAGGGCACGGACTCCAGCCACTGTAAGGAGGGACGTTTAGGGCAGAGTGGAGTAAAAACCGTCCCGGAGTAAAAACTTGTGTATATTTTCCAGATTCTAATTGTGCCACAAGATACAACCGTTTGACATATGCGTCTGTCTGTTTTTGTTTTGGAAACAGATTTCCGGCAGGAAAAACAACCTTCCTGCTACCCCGTCTACTGTATCCAGCAAAATAAAAGTGCCCGCCGCTCAGCCCATAGTGAGGAGGGACAAGCGGCAAAACTCTTCGAGGTTCAGCGCCAGCAACAACAGAGAGCTTCAGAAACTACCGTCTTTGAAAGGTAATTTTTATCATTTGCCTTTTAAAAGTTCGAGCGTGCCCATTCAGGGGTGGACTAACGTTCTCGTGGTTTGCCAGCTGCTGCTTCCTCTGCTGCATTGATAGTCCACTAGGGTCGTCTTCTCTGTTACGTTTTGTTTTGTTTTGTTTCCATTTAATCCCACTAACTGATCTACCCAAGTGGTACTTCAAACCCCAGAGCTGTTTAAGGTGAACGTCTCATGTGTAGTCCAGGTGTAATACACTAAATGTCTTCGTGTGAGTCGTAAGCAGGCCGGCTGGCGTTCCCTGCGAGGACTTCTCTCCTGCATTTGTCGCCTTTGAACTCTAGCGATTCAGAAAGGAGGTGCTGCAAAGAGAGCATTCGTAAAAACTGCAGTGGGGCCTCCTCGTTTTCCTGGTCTCAGAGAAGCGAGAATTTAGCCATAATCCTTCGTGGGCTGTCTTGGTATGAATCGTTTGGGGATTACTCTGCCCAGGGGGTTCTGCCAGGGAATGGTGCCCTTTGCTTTGAATTTCCCCCAAGATGGCATAGTCCCCCCTTTCCACCTGAAGGTGTTTGGCCCCTAAAAGTGCTCCTCTAGGAGATGTTGAGGTCGAAGTAAAGAAAAGCAAGGAAAATAGGGTAAGGACCCCAAAAGTCAAGTGCAAACCTCTGAACACCTTTATATTTACTAAAATAGAAGACCGGTGTAGTAAACCATCAGACATTTTTCATGCCATACATTTACAACAATGGGTCTTTTTACAAGACGTATGAACCCAGAGCACCCTTACGGGCATATTCTAGTGCCTTCCACGCTGCGGGGCGGATAGCAAGGGCTCACTGCACATGCGCCAGATACACGGGCAGGGGCAGGGATGGAGGGAGGGAAGAATGTAAGGATTCATCGATGCCTCTCCTGCCCCTCACCTGCTAGGAATCCGGGCTGTCCGCTCACTGCAGCCTGCAGAGCGCGAATCTGGCTTAGATAACGTCTAGCTTCATCTTAGTACGCATGCTAAGTCATTTTTGGGAGGGATGAATCCACAGGGCACAGAAGATTTTCAGGACAGTGGGACTACTCTGTATGATACATGGCATTTTGCATTTGTCCAAACCCACAGAATACACAGCCCAAGGAGGGAGCCCTGACGTGAACCGTGGTATTTAGTGAGTAATACTGTATCAGTATTGGCTCATCAGTTGTAACCAACGCACCCACACTAATGCACAATGTTCATAATAGGGGAAACAGGTGGGGGATAGTGTGAAACCTCTGCATTCAATGTTTCTGTAAGTCTCAAAGTTAAAGTCTAGTAATTAAAAAAAAAAAAGAAAAAAATGCTGCTGTTGCCATCTTCGGAGAACCCCTGGCTGTTGGATCTTTGAACTTTTAAGCCAGCCCTTTAAAATCTTCGTGACAGTGTTACTGTCTTCTTCGGTTGGTGATCATTTGGATTTATCCACTAATTTATCGCTTTATTCTTCATTCTTGTTTGTTTTGTATCTCCGACTTCTCTCCTGGGATCATCTTCCTTCTATTTGAATGTGTCGTGTAGAATTTTCTTTCATGAGAGTCTACTGGTGGCAAAGTCTTTATTTATGTAGAAAATATCTTTATTCTGTCCTCATTCTTGAAAGGTGTTCACTGAGTATTGAATTTCAGGTTATTTTCCTTCAATACAATGAAGATCAGCATTTCACTGCCTTTGACTTCCATTAGGATTGAGAAACCAAAAAGGAATTGTGATTCTTGGCCACTTTTCTGATTTTTGTCTTTAACATTTGAGTTTTCAATAGTTCCACTGCCGGGTGTCCAAACGTGGGTTTCTTTTTTCATCAGTCCTTTTGGGGATTCATCTTGCACCCCTATGTTATTGGACTTCCTCAGTGGTGGAAAGTTCTCAGCCGTTGTTTCTTCTACGTTTATCTTTCTTTTTTCTGTGGCTTTAATCAGGACGTATTAGACTTTTTCATTTACTATCTTTCTTTTGATCTTCATCTGTATTTTTCAAACGTTTTGTGACTTACCATGTCCTATTCACGATGAGAGAGTCTCACGTTATCTACGGTGAAGGACCGGTTTTCTTTTTCTTAATTCTCAACCCATCGTGGACTAATGCTTTCATAAAACACAGTAAAAGTAAATAACTATAAAAGCGAAATATCAAATGCAGCCTTTTTTGTTATTATAGCCAGTGGACCTAAAGTTGCCCCGCTAAAGTGCTACCAGAATCTTTAAACACCATGTCTCATTTCTGTAGCTCAGAATCTTCAGGTCTGTCTAGTATGTGCTGAACTCGCTTTGTTCAGCTTTTAACCTGAGATATACTTCTTCGTTTATGGGAGTTATGTTTCTAACCTGCAGCATGACTTTTTCATACTTTCCGTTCTATCTCGGGTCACCCTCGTCGTTTCCGTGGGTGCGGTAAGCATAGTTCCTTTGTGGTCTGTGTCAGGTAATAACGTCATCTGAAGTCCTTGTCACATGATGTTCATGATGCCTTACTTTCTTGAGTACCTGACTATTTTCCAGTGTGTGCTGGTCATTATACTCAAGTATTTAAGATGAATTAAAACCTAAGACAAAAGTGCCTTCTTCCATAGGGATTTGGTTTTTCTGGTCTTTGCTGCTTTTGCCACACACCTGGGTCACCACCGGTGTGGGAGTGTTGTAAATCACAGCACTCATTTATTATGACTTGTTAAATCCGTCAGGCTGGTTGTCCGGTAAAATATTCCACTTACTCCCTGTCGTTCTTGTACATAGAGACTTTTATTGGATGGAATGCTGCGTAACGCGGGAGATACTGGAGTTAGTGCCAGATACGCATCCGATCTGGTGACTGTCCTAAGTGATGCCACATTTTACAGTGTGTTAGGGTGCTGACAGGTTGACCTCTCCGTCAGACGATGACACTTCCCTCTGCATCTGCACTGTCCAGAAGTGCTGATGGTGATTTGCAAGGTATGTTTTGGCATCCTGCCAGCGTCTGTTTGCCACCAACCGTATGCTAATGCTGTATACACCATGCGACCGTGCTTCCTTAGGACAGCAGTGGCTCTAGAGACTTAACACGTAATCTGGCATTCTTCCTCAAGCAGAGCCGTCTCCTACCAACTGGAGATACTTGGTTACCTTGACGTATAGTTCCTACTGGAAGTCAGGACGGGCTTGATGTTCTGTCTTTTAGTTACCGATTTCCCTCAAACGGTGAAAACCTAAAGATTTTTTTCTGGTTTTCTCTTTTTTGAATATCGTTATGAACTTAGAGATCCCATTGATTTCAGTGTGCTTCAACCCTACTAAAATTGTTATCCTTTCTGACGCGCAGATACATAAGTTTAAGCATTGGGTATCCTTCGGGCTAACTCCTGTGTGTGTTTTTTGACATGGATGCATTTATTTTTGATTCCTTGACTTCTGAGACAGTAAGATGTCCCCCAGCCTCATTTTGTACCTTCCTTGTCCCAGACCTGGAATCGGCCATTTTCAGAGAGTCCTGATTTCTTTCAGTGGGGATTGGTTTTAGAGACCAAAATCTGGCTGCCGGGGGTGATTGTTGCTATTGGACTGATGTTGCTTTTAAGTGCTGTGAGCGGAGGGAGTTGGTATATAAATACATGTATATTTTAGTCGTGCTTTCTTATTGACATTTTCAGTTCAACTCTAATAGCATGGTATTTTCACACGTTTCTTGAATTTTCAGTTTTATCTCTTTTACACTGAAAATCTTGGTTTCTAACATCGTTGACGTAATTATTGCTTTTTCCTATTAAAAGCATTCACAACAACAATACTGATTTTATTACAAACTCTAGGCACTTTGAATTGGCTCATTTCATTGCAGAAAAAGCAGTTGTGTTTTTATTGGGATCTCATCACCTTTTTTAAACGTCCGGGAAGGATGGCATCTTTAGGAAGTTTGCATCCTCTTACGTAAGAGTGTGCTCTGTAAAGGCCACTTTCATTTCCTTTTAGGCTTTTTAAAGTTCCCCTTTCTTACTAGGTTTGTACTTAGATATTCTGTTATTGTTGCTATTGTGAGTGTCTTCTAAATAGTTGTTAATTATTTACGTGAAGGCTGTTGATTTCTGTGTCTCGCTTTCACATCCTGCTTTCTTGCTGAATTGTCTTACTGTTTGCAGTAGTTTTTCAGCTGATTCTTTTGGATGTTCCAGGTACCTGGTTAGATCTGCATGTGAAGATAACCTCACCTCTGGGGCGGGGCACCTGGCTGGCTCAGTCAGCATGCAGCTCTTGATCTCAGGGTCGTGAGTTCAAGCCCTACATTGGGCATAGAGCCTACTAAAAGGAAGAAAAAAAAGATAACCTCACCTTTTTGTTCCTAATTCTTATACCTCCAGCGTCTTCCTCTTGAGTTGGCTGAAAATTCCCATAAGACGTTACGTGTGGTGGTGCAAGTGGGCACGTGTGTCTTGTTCCTGACTTTGATGGAAATAGAAGCAGGATTTTTTTTTTCAATGTTTCTTTATTTAGAGAGAGAGGTCGCACACAGGGGAGGGGCAGAGAGGAAGAGAGAGAGAGAATCCTAAGCAGGCTCACACTGTCAGCACAGAGCCCGACATGGGGCTCAATCACACGAACTGTGAGATCATGACCTGAGCTGAAATCAAGAGTCCGACGCTCAGCCAACCGAGGCACCCAGGCATACCAAGGAAGCGGGGTTTTTTAAAAACCAGTTATTACTCTGTGGTGATCCTAGGTTTTCAGCCATTACGGGTTTTGCGCCGTAATATAAATTTTTCATTGTTCGCGTCTTTGAAACTTTTCTGAAGCTGGACGCAGAGAAAGGAGATATTGGACTGAAGCCTATGTGATACCGCCCAGATGCTGTGGCCCCAGACACGCTCTACCCAGAGCGGATGACATGTCTGTCCCATTGCACCTTTTCAATACTGGGGTCGTTTAAAATCTTGAGTCGTTTGTTACGTGGAGAATAGTATTTCCTGTTTTTATTCATTTAACAGTGAGGCTGAATGTAGACTTCGGGCCCTTCCGTTCAGAGATTTCCCTGAGTTAGTCCCTTCCTTGGCCATTTTTGGTCTGGAAGGTAAAAGTGTTCAGATGCCAAGTGAAGGGAGATGTTTTGACTGCCGTGTGGGAGGAGTAAATCGATCAAGCAGCTTGTAAGAGCCTGGGAGAAGTAGTCAAGTCCTAGAGAAGCAACTGGGACTTCGCCGCAATTGAGACCTTGGGGCAGAAATTTTGAGTTGCTAAGCGCTTGGCCTTCTGTGAAAGAAGTTGTTACGCCATTGTTGGGAGAATTTACGTTAATTCTTAAAACTTGGCTTTTGAACTGCAGTGAAAAGCTTCTGTTTCTTGCCTTCCTTGTGTGAAAATTCAGTACTTCAGCCGTATTCAAAGCAGTTCAGTTTCTGATACAACTGAAAACTTTGCCATACAGGCGGGTCACTTTTACTGCCTAGAGATGAACCGTGCATGTATTTAGAGGGAGCTTGCCTCGTGGCCATTAGTCGAAGAACACGACCGTGGAGAGTGAGAAGGTGCGAGAGTGCCTGCCCTAATTCTGGTGGGTTGAGAAACTGCCCCCATCAGTCCTGTCTCCTGCCACGTGCTTGGATTTCTGCGTCTGCTCCTGGTGGCCCACAGTAACAGAGGAGATGGCCCAGGCGCGGCGAGGCAGATGCCAGTTCACAGCAAATATTTCCTGACCGTCTGGGTTGTCCGGAGCACGGGGAGGTGGTCAGGGAAATGGCAATGACCAAAGGCGGCCCTGGCCCTCAGGGAGCCAGCTGACCCACAATCCATCACGCTTTTCGCGCTCAGGCCCCGCGTGGCCACATTCCGTCAGCGGCTGGGCCGCAGACACGCCACCACGGCCACCCTCGTGCGTGACCAAGAGCTGGTGCCACGTCAGCCAGCCCGGCCCTTCTCAGACACCCCGCCGTCCGCCCTCCTCGGGCCAGGCCTGGCTGTCGCTGCCGGGGTCAGTCCGGCCCCTGCCCCCTGTGGTCTGGCCACCCCCTCGGAGAAGAGCCTGGGAGTCTTTTTCCAGCTGTCACCTCCCACTCAGTCTGGCTCAGGCCTTCCCCGCCCGGGTTTCCCACAGCACCTCACACTCAGCTCACGACCAACGCGCGCACACACACATACGTGCGCACACGCACACGCCATTTCCTGGGTGTTCCCATCCTCTGTCCGGTCCCTCGCGGCCCTAGACGCTGGCTCTCCTCCGTCTCTGCCTTCCCCAGAGGCAGCCACCGTGCCCCGCCGTGTCTTCCTGCTCCGTTGTGTCCTGAACCACCCTGGCCCAGGCCTCTGCCTTCTCTCTTTTTTTATTGATTGTGGCAAAATAGTCATAGCATGGTATCTGTCGTTTTAACCACTCACAAGTGACCCTTTCAGTGGCATTAAATATGCCCGTGGTGCTGTGCGCCCACACCTCCCTCTCCTCATCCCCGTCTGGACCTGCCCCTGCTCACCCGTGCCTCCCACCGCCCTCCCCCAGCCCCGCAACTGCCTTCTACTTCTGGCCCTAGGATTTCAATCCCCCCGGGAAGTGAATCATACAGAGTTGGTCCTGCTGGGTCTGGCTTCTCTCTCTCAGCCTAGTGTCCTCAGGGGTCATCCACGTTGTAGCCTGTGACAGGGTTTCTCCTTCTGTTTCTTGGGTTTTGTTTTTTTTTTTATTTTTTTTTAACATTTATTTATTTTTGAGACAGACAGAGACAGAGCATGAACGGGGGAGGGGCAGAGAGAGAGGAAGACACAGAATCAGAAGTAGGCTCCAGGCTCTGAGCCATCAGCCCAGAGCCCGACGCGGGGCTCGAACTCACGGACCGCGAGATCGTGACCTGGCTGAAGTCGGACGCTTAACCGACTGAGCCACCCAGGCGCCCCTCTTGGGTTTTTTTTCTAAAGTTTATTTATTTTGAGGGAGAGAGAGAGAATCCCAAGCAGGCTCCATGCCGTCAGCGCAGAGCCCGACGCGGGGCTCGATCTCATGCGTCGTGAGATCGTGACCTGAGCTGAAATCATCGGACCCTTACCCGACCGAGCCACCCAGGCTCAGTCTTCCTTTTCAAGGCTGAATATGCTCCATCGAACGGCTAGACCACAGTTCGTGCGTCCACCTGTCCGCTGGTGGACACTCGGGTTGCAGAACACGCTGCACGTGTTAACTTCACGGTCCACCCGTGTTCCTCTCGTGCAGCGTGTCACCAAGGGCAGAGCTGTGGCTGCTGCCCAGGCCAGCGTCTGCCAAGGATGCAGGAGACACACTTTACGGAAGGAACGGAAGGGCCTTCGAGCCCTCTGCCCGCTCCTTCCTCGCTTCTTCAGTTTCCAGAGAGCTGCGGTGACGTCCCCTCTCATGAGGAGACCGGTCCGGGCTCACACACACACCCCCAACTCCCCGCCGGCTCTTCCGTGTACAAGGAGGTTTGCTCTTAAGAGCTGACGTGAGAGCACCTTAATCTGTCGTGCATGCTGGAGGCACCCGGGGCGGGTGCCCTGTCTTCTGTGAGCACCTGTTCTGGCTCTAAAGGTTCCCAGCCCAGCTGTGGGAACAGTGACAGCAAGGGCTCGGGATGAGCTTTCCCTGGGCTCCTCCTCGTCCCCCTGCTGGCCGTGCCCGGGGACTAGCCCGTCCACGCTGTCCACTCACAGCACTCGCTCCCATGGACAGGGCGACCGGCGCCTGCCCCTTTGTCCTTGCTGTTGGCAAGCAGAAGTTCCCTGGCAACCTTTGAACACAGCTGAATGCTAGGTATCTTTGATCTGCCTAAGGAAAAAGTCTATTTTAAACTCTAAGTGAAGCCAACTGTTTTAGGTTAGCTCTCTCGCCCAACGAAACGTACATCGTCCGCGCTCCTACAGCTTCCAGTTAAAAAAAAAAAAAAAAATTAGTGCCGGCCAGCACAACGGCCACGCCATGCGACACCGCCGTTCTCGAGGTTCAAAAACAACTTGCTTTTCAATGAAAGAAAACTATAAAACTTCTTGACTAAAATATGAGCATATTTAATTTGCCTGCAAAATTGCCTGGGAGATGAAAAATAAAACCTTAAGCTAAATTTAGAAATGAAAACTGGAAAGTTTTATTCAGAATTGCTAAAGCAGAAATAAAATCAGTGGATGTATTTACAGGCAGTTTGTTTTTAAATAAAGACCAAAACAAAGCGACAGAGGGACCAGAGAATAAAAAGAGTAATTCGGGTTGTTGTTGGGTTTTTTAACCTTCATTTCTGTACCGCACAAAGATGTTTGCACTGGCATCTCTGATGGGAGGGCGCACGGAGGAGGGCTGTGTGCACCCAGAAAGGTGCCCTTCCTCTGTGGGCATTAGCTCAGGCCCTTCCCCTCCCCCCGCCCCCCCCCCCCCGGGGCTGTAGCAGCAGGGAGGGCGGGGTTGGGTGGTCGAGGGAGAGTTAGAGACCAGTAGGGAGGCCGTCGTGGGGGGCATGGAGGGCAGGTCCACCGCTCACAGGTGCTGCAGGAGGGGGCAGCGGAAGACCCAGATTGTGCACCCGGGGGATGGGAAGTGTCACCATCCGGGCGACTAGATGGCGTGCCCCTCCTAGTTATGCACTGCAGGGAAGAGGTTCAAAGAGCAGGAAAGGGGTTTATAGGATCAGAACAGAATTGGTGTTACTGCTTGAGTCGTCCGTCATTTGGGGTGTTCGCTGATGCACCTGCCGTTTGCCAGGCACCGTCCAGGGGCTGCCGAGGGGAGGGAGCCTGTGGCCCAGGGAGGGGGTAGGAAGGCTTCTGGAGCGGGGGTGGGCAGTGTCGCAGAGATCCCCTCTCGGCTCTGCTGCGCTGTCCTCCTGCAGCCCGGGGATCTTTCCGAAGCATTGTTGGTAAAGGCCATGATCTTGGAGTGCTGCGGTGTGCACGGCTTTCAGGCAGAATGGCTGGAGCCAGTCCCTCCCGAGCCCAGCACGTAGTCTACTCCGTCTGTGACATTGGCACCTCCTGACACCTGAGGAGGTAGAGGATCACGTACACCCCCTTTTCCGGGTGAGATGAGAACCATCCTGGGGTAGTCAGGGTGGCGACAACTTGGTCGCGGTGCCAGGGGCGTGGCTGCATTCGGAGCCTCTCCTGGGCTGGTCTCCGCAGCGAGGACGGTGCTCCAGAGACAGGTTGAACCCTGGTAGTTGTAGTGAGCATATAGATTCGGTGCAGAAGTGGCAGAGATGGTGGTAAAATTAACTAGTCCATGACTCATTCTTTGAGACCGGGAGGGAGTCCACAGCCTCTAGTTTGTCGGTTCAGTTTGTCTTGCCTGATTTAGGCCAATTTTTGTTTGTGTGTTTTACGTACAGGAGCTCCTTTACACAGCACAAGGAAGAAACCTTCGGGATCGTATTTCCTGGGTGCTCATCACAGCCCATTCTCTGTTCTTAGCCTACAAGCCAACTGGCAGCATTCATTAAGGGTTTCCCCCTGGGCTAACTTAACCTATGCGTCTTTTTAAAAACCATCATGTTTAACTTTTATCATAGTAGTATGCGCTTATTTCATCAATGCTGAGAGAAATACACTTCAGAAAGAAAAGCCACCCACTGTCGTAACACTCAACAGTGTTGGTTCATATTTTGGGAGTGTTTCATTTTATGATCATACTATTTCTGAAAAGTTGTACACTCCCCTATTCAATTATTTTCATTTTACATATTTATAACTATTTTTGATGGATGTCTAATGTTTCATTGTGTGGGAAAATCCCTTTGACGTTAAGGTAGTTTCTAGTATTTTAGAATCACAAAAATGTGATGCTCTCAAAAAAAGTTACTAGGAATTAACCAAGGAGATAAAAAACTAGTACACTGAAAACAACAAAACATTGCCAAAAGGCACTGATGACAACACGAGGAGATGGAAAGACCCATGTGTTCATGGGTTGGAAGGCAGCATTGTTAGGACGTCAGTACTGACCAAGGAGACCTACAGATTCAGTGCAATCCTTATCAAAATCCTAATCGTATTTTTCTCCAGAAATAGGAACATCCATTCTAAAATTTGCATGGAATCTGCAGGGACCCCCAATGGCCAAAGCAGTCTTGAGAAAGAAGAACACACTTGGAGGTCTTAAATTTCCTGATTTCAAAACTTTCTGCAAAGTAACCAGAACAGTGTGGTGCCAGCATAAAGACAGATATATTCACCAATATCGAGGAGACTAGAGAGCCTGGAAACCAACCCTCCCATAGATGGTTGAATGGTTTTCCCCATTGAGTGGGGAAAGGACAGTCTTTCCAACAAATGGCCCTAGATAAACTGGATATCCAAATACAAAGAGTGAAGTTAGACCCTTACCTCACACCATGCACAAAAGGTAACTCAAAGTGGATCAGAGACCTAAATAGAAGAGCTAAGACCATAAACCATTAGAGAAAAACATAGAGGAAAAGCTTCATGCCCTTGAACTTGCTACTGATTTCTTCTAAATGATGCCAGAAGCACAGGCAACAAAAATAAAAGTTAAGTTGGACTACATCAAAATTTAGTGGGGAATTTTTTGTGGTCGGTTCCATGCTGCCAAGTGCATTTTGAGCGTCGCACCCGGGAGGCTGGGCCCAAAGGACACGATGGAGTTCTCTTGGGTCCTGAAACACAGGCTGCAGCAGGTCAGCGGCCACGGCAGCCTCCACGGCTATCTAGAATTTTCTTCAGGGCAAACGATGTGAGGGTTGGTACATTAGTGGGGGGAGACAAATATGGAAACAAATACTCTGAGGACAACAATCCGTTTTTTGGCCGTCACCAGTGGGTTACGTATACTACTGAAATGAACGGCCAGAACACATTTCGGGATGTGGACCGGTGTCTCCTGAATGGCATTGTTGGCCTCCCTCTGTGACGGATGATCCTCCAACAACAGAACCACCTACTGCTCGTAAATTCATTTGGACAAACCATAAGTTCAATATGAGCGGCGCTCCAGACAATGTACCTTATTCTACCACTAGAAACAAGATTCGAGAGTGGGTCCCACGTTCAACATCTGACAAGTAAAGACCATGGAAAATAATTTAAACATGTATAATATGGGCTCTTCATGCAATTGCACTTTTACAGCTTACCATTAACTTGATTAAAATTGTTTGATGAAGCAAAAAATAAAATTTCTGTGCCTCAAAAAATAGTCAACAAAGTGAAAAGGCAACCCACAGGATGGGAAGAAAATTGGAAATCGTTTATCTGATAACAGATTAATATCCAGAATTTACAAAGAATTCCTCCAACTCAACAACAAGAAACCCCGATTTAAAAACGGAAAAAGGACTCGAATAGACAGATCTCCGAAAAAGATACACAAATGGTCAGTAAACACGTGAAAACATGATCAGCATCACTAATCATTAGGAAAACGCTAATCAGAATCACAGTGAGATACTACTCCACATCTGTTAGTGTGGCTGCTGTCAAAGGAACAAAAAAAAAACAACAGAAAATAACAAGTGCTGGTGAGGATGTGGAGAAACTTGAGCCCTCGTGCACTTTGGGTGGGAATGTAACAGGCTTGGTGCCGCTGCTGTGAGAAAAAGCATGGAGGTTCCTCAGAAAGTTAAACGCAGAAACACCATAAGTTCCAGCAATCCCACTTCTGGGTGTGCACCCCAAGGAACTGAAAGCAGGGACTTAAGGTAGATCCTTGCACACCTGCGTTGCAGAGGCTTTATTCACGCTAGCCCGGAGGCAGAGGCAGCCCAGCGTGTCCACCCGTGGATGGACGGGACGACACGCGGTCCGGTCACGCAGCAGAATATCATCCAGCCGTACAAAGGGGGGAGGCGCTGACACCCGCCGCCACGTGGATGGACCTCGAGGACGTTACAGAGCGAAGTACACCCGTCACAGAAGGACACACATGCATGATCCCGCTTGGAGGAGGTGCCTGGGGTCGTCAGAGTCACAGAGACTAGGACAGGGGGGTGCTGGGGGAGGGGGTGGGAGTTAGTTTTTACTGCGGACAGTTCCAGTTTTGCAGGATGAAGCTCTGTGGATGGACGGTGGCGACGGCTGCAAAACGGTGTAAATGTGCTTAAAACCACACGAGCTGAGCGTCGGGAGTGAAAGTGGTTAAGACGGTAAATTTCACATCATGTGCGTTTTAGCGGTTTTTTAAAATTTTTAACACGTGATGCGCACCCCGCTACGACATGTCTGGAATAGACACATCTCTAGAATAGATTCCCAGGGGCAAAATTACCTGAAGACTCTTGATCCATATTGCCAGGTTATTTTCCAAAAGGATCAAAACAGTTTATAGATTTGTTGGCAGGGTCACAACATGCCTCTACCAGTATTGAGTAGTTATCATTTTTTAAAATGATTCCTGATTTAACAGACAAGGAAATACTTTTTCATACAATTATTGATCAGTTGTGGTTCTTTACAGCATCGAGGCCCTGGTTTTTTGGTTTGTTTGTTTTTTTTATAATTAACTGTAGTTGATTATTAACTCCCCGTGTTTATGGCATTTATATTTCCTCTGGTTTTTTGAGGGGAACATACAGAAATTTGTAAATTTTTTAATGTGAACAGTATCCGTTCAGGGTTTGCCCGTTGTTTTTAAATGTCCTTTTTAAAATGTATTTTCTTTATTTTGAGCAAGAGAGTGGGTGTGTGCGGGGGAGGGGCAGAGAGAGAATCTTAAGCAGGCTCCACATTCAGCATGGAGCCTGACATGGGACTCGATCCCACGACCCTGGGATCATGACCTAAGCTGAAATCAAGAGTCAGGTGCTCAGCCAACTGAGCCACCCAGGTGCCCCTAAATGTCCTTTTCTTTTCATATTCACTTCCTTTCTGAAAGCTGTGGGGGTTGCGGAGAGGGAAGGATTTGGGTTTGTTTCTTATTGAACTGACCTCAGATTTTATTTTATTTATGGGAAGACTTAAACGGACTGATCCCCACGTAGCCAACCCGTCATGCAGCTAATCTGCCCCTTCCCGCTGACTCGAGATTCATCTCTGTCACAGGATACACTGGGGTGTCTGTGCTCACTGCCTTGGGGGCTGTTGCCTCCGCCTCGCTGACCTCTTAGGCCCCCATCACACCAGCATTAATTCCCAAGCTTTACAGTGGGTAAGACTAGCCGTCCTCAGAAGTAATCTCATCCTCTTGCTTTTTATGTTTCAACTGTAGAATCGCTTTGTCAAGAAAAAATGTGTCAGAAAAATAGAGACCCAACCAAATGCTGACTGGAATCGCTTTAAACCTATAAATCAGGCTGGGGAAAAATTAACACCAGCATGTGTATAGTATTTAGGCTTCCGGCCCAGGACATGCCCTCTGGATACTTACTCAGGTGTTTTTTCCTCTCCCCGTGTTACTCATTTGTTTGCTTGTTTGTATTTAGGGTGTGTTTCCTTGGTGATTTCCAGATCACAGTCCTGGCGTTCTTTAAGGAATTACTTCATGTGTACCAGGCTTCAAAAGAACATGGGGGGAAATCACTAACAGAACTGAGATCCTTTGATCTGAGATCATTAGGAAAACTACATCAAGGAAATGTCTTCCCTTCTTCATTGACATCTCATCTGTATACTTTATGTGAAGATTCTAGGAGTCTTTCCCCCTTATTGCTTCACTTCAGCTCATCAGCACCGTCTTGGGACGGGCACATTCCCCCTTCTCGTCTCATATTAAGGAGATCATTTAGCTCCCTTTTTTTGATTTTTCAAATTTATTTTGAGGGTCTGTGCGTGTGCAGGGGAGGGGCAGGGAGAGAGAATCCCAAGCAGATTCCGTGCCGTCAGCGCAGAACCCCACGCGGGGCTCAGACCCACGAACCATGAGATCACGACCTGAGCCGAGATCGATTCGGACGCTTAACTGACCGAGACCCCCAGGCGCCCCTGTCTGGTTTTAAAGTGCAGATCCGCAGGAAGCATCTGCTTCTGGACCCCTTTACCAAGCACACCTCGTTCCTAATTGCACACGTGTCTGAGTTCATCCGGCATCGCTCCCTGGGTGAGAAGGTGGTGGTGATCCTAGGAGAGCCATCCCTCCGGTGATCTGACAACCCAGAGGGTCTGCAGTCAGAATTTAAATTCCATATTAACCCGACTCAAAGCACAGGCAGCTTTTGCTAAAGCGTGTCTGCTGTTCAGCAGCAGAGGAACCAGGCAGGTGTGCGGCTGTCTGCACAGGGGGTGAAGGCCTGGACCCGTCGCTTGTTATAAATAATCGTAGGGCCAGCTCTGGAGGCTAGCAGCATCCTTCAGCTCCGGGGAGGAGGGAGGCAGGGGTGGGATCTGATTCGCCTTTACTTACTTAGTTTTGTGATCGATGTCGACGCACATTGTAAAGTCTGCATTCTTGCTGGTGAGGGGGCCTTACTAAACACTCCTGGAGGATCATAGCTGTTCACTCCTCGTTGAAATGGATCGAGGGCCAGCCCACAGATGTAACTGCTAACCCCACCTGTGTCTCGGGGGTTTCTTACTATTGTGAGTTATGTTCAGGAACCAAAGGGCTTTTGCGTTCTTGTTCGCAAGCGGGGCAGGTGGGCGGAGGGAGTTGTGCGAGAGGACATGGGTGTGGTTTGGACAGACTTGGTTGTGTGTGACGAAGTGAGGAGGTTTTTTTTTCAGTCGTACCTGCCAGAGATTTTTTTTTTTAAGTTTATTTTTATTTATTTTGAGAGAGAGAGAGAGAGAGAGAGTATGAGCAGGGGAGGGAGGCAGAGAGAGAGAGAGAGAGAGAGAGAGAGAACCCCAAGCAGGCTCCGTGCCACCAGCGCAGAACCCGACACAGGGCTCAAATTCACGAACCGTGAGATCATGACCTGAGTTGAAATCAAGAGCTGGACACTCTTGGTTGAGCCACTGAGGCACCCCTGCCAGATGTTTCTCTTATAGCTTGTTTTTACTTGGAGCTGGTAGTAATATTTCTTGTTGTTAGGGAGTCATGTCTTCAATCGCCTCATATTCCAGAGACAATGTCTTTCTCCTTGGAACAGCTTTTTACATTAACTCTTTTTGAAGCCAAGAAACTAAGATCTAAATAATAGCCTCTGAAATTAGTCCCATAAAAATAAGTGAAATATCCTTTTTAGTTTAAAATTTTTAAACTTAAGGGGCGCCTGGGTGGCGCAGTCGGTTAAGCGTCCGACTTCAGCCAGGTCACGATCTCGCGGTCCGTGAGTTCGAGCCCCGCATCAGGTTCTGGGCTGATGGTTCAGAGCCTGGAGCCTGTTTCCGATTCTGTGTCTCCCTCTCTCTCTGCCCCTCCCCTGTTCATGCTCTGTCTCTCTCTGTCCCAGAAATAAACGTTAAAAAAAAATTTTTTTTTTAACTTAAATCTCTAAAAATATAAGGGGTGCCTGGGTGGCTCAGTCGGTTGAGCATCCCACTTTGGCTTAGGTCATGATTTCCAGGTTTGTGAGTTCAAGCCCCACGTGTGGAGGCTGCTCAGGAGTCTCTCTCTCTCTCTCTCTCTCTGCCCCTCTCCCACACTTATCCTCCAGCATGCTCTCTCTCAAAATAATAAATTAACTTTAAAAAATTAAATAAAAACTTAAAAGTACCTACTGTGTTGACCTCTTCAGCATACATAAATGGAGAGTGCATTTCATTTTCTGGCTTTCTCTTTTTAACCCCCTTAATTTGTAGCACTTCCTAGCTGTTCAATTTAAGGAGGCTTTCCTTGTCCATATGATTTTTTTCACTGAATTTTCCCAGAAAGAGAGCTCGATCTGGAGAGAAGCGGGCGTTCTGGGATCAGCTCCGCTCGTAACTTGGTAGGACAGGCTGAGCGCCAGCCCACACTGGCGACGGGGGGGTTGCATAATGTTGGCCCAGCCCCTGGCTGGAACATCACGGAGCCGGGTGCCGGCGCGGGAACCGTGGGCCGGAGCCGGGAGCGCCGGAGCGCGGGGAGCCGGGAGCAGAGGCGGCCGCGCACCTCTGACCCCCGGGGGCGGCGGGCACCGGGGCTCCCGCGCCCCCCTCCCCCGCCCCGCCCACCCGCCCGCCCGCTCGCCCGCCCT
>NW_024412396.1:73161345-73246450 GCF_014898765.1 Herpailurus yagouaroundi
GCCGGTGGGGCTGGCGGCCTCGGAGCCCGGCCCCGGGGGCCGAAGGTCCGCGCGGAGCGAGGCCGCGGGAGCCCGGAGCCGCGCCGGTCCGCGCACACTGACAGCCGAGCAGGGCGCTCTCTCCAATTGCAGTTTTTTTAGTGTCATTTTAAGTTGCAGCTTCCGGCCAATCAGCGCGCGCCGAGCCCGCTGACATCACGGGGCGGCCAGTTCCCTCCAGCTGCAGAGCTTCAGTTTGTCTTTTTTTTTTAAACTAAAATGGAGGCTGCTTTCTTGCCTTAAGGAGTACACTGCCTCTCCCGCTGGAGTCTAGATGTGGACATGTAATAAAGCGGGCAGCAGGATGGTGGTGGACGCGGCGAACTCCAACGGGCCCTTCCAGCCCGTGGCCCTGCTCCACATTCGGGGTAAGTTATTGTGTGTCTCGCCGAATCGGAACCTTACGGGGCTAGTTAATAAATGGCTATTGTGCCTCGGATCAGAGGAGCAGGAAGTCCCCGCCGGCCGAGCCGCTGCGTCCGGCCGCCGACCCCGCGGGGGGCGGGGGGGGGGGGGGGGGGCTCGGCTGTGTCACCGCCGCTCCGTTCGGCGTCGGACCAACTACTCCCGGAATCCGAGTCTCGACCGAGGCCTGGCACGCAGAGTTCGAAGCTGGTTTTTCTGCCGTCTGCTGGCCCTCCCCTCCCCCTCCCCGAGCCGTGCTGATGTCAAAGGATGTGAAGTCACTGCCCGGGGAAGGTATTGGGTGGAGGTGGGAAGGAGAGGCGGGCGGCAGCACGGGGCCAACTTGCCCGGCCGCGGAGTTGCCGCTGCCTCGGTGTTGCCGGGCGCTGCGAGGGGTTCTCGGGGGTTCGGCGGATGGGGAGGGGGGTGTGCGGGGGGGGGGCTCGGCTAAAATCAACACGAGCTGCAAATATGCAGTAGCGATCGCAGAAAGAACTTCCTTTGAAAGGGCTGTGTTCATTCTTGCGGTGCAGTGCAAGCCTCAGCGAGAAACCTGCTCGGTCGTGCTTTGAGATGCCGAGATCTATTGTGGGGTCATAATTCCTGAGATGTTAGCGGGTCCGTGGGACAGTAGGAAATATTTTGCATTTCAACAGGCTCTGTGTTGACATTTGGCTTTAAGATTTAAAATGGCAACAAGTTTTCCGTGTGTACTGAGATCTCACTTTTAATAATTACAGTGTGCTGCTTGTGGTTTACACAAAACTGGGGGGCCGAGTTTAGCTGAAAAACACCATTACCATGGTAATTAATAATAATTTCATTAAAATAGAAGCATCAGGGTAGCAGTATACTTACTCTTAGTTGGCATTTTAAAACATTTGTTATATAAGTTTTTTTGTTCATAATTGAGAGAACAGAAAATGGATGTTAAGCTTTACCAGAACACTTTAAATTAAAATGTATATTGTCACAGCTACGCCCTAACAAAACAGTTGTAACTGTCACAGTCTCCTCCAGGGACCCGTGTCAAGAAAGGGTGGGGGCAATATTTCTAGGTGACTAATAGTCCGTATGACTAAAATGCCGGACAAGATTTTTCAGATCCTAGGGTGTATCCAGGGCAGATAAACCGCACGAACACTCAATCGGTTGGAATAAAATGGGTGTTGCTTTTCTCTCCAAACCCTCTTTAGTAAAGCCGGTGGAAATTCGTACCCACAGCGCCCAACCTGTAGGTTGGGCTACACATTCATTGTTTTACAGCGTGTGCCCAGAAAAGAGCCAGTGTTGACCACAGACAGCATTTAGACACTTTAATACAGGAACCAAACGGGTAAAAACAAAATGTAGTTGTGTTTAGATTTAAGTTAGTCCTTTAAATACTGACTCATTAGCAGTAAGATAATTTTATTGCATCTAAAAGACGTTTTTTATAGTTTTAAGATACAAATAACAGATTTTTTTTTGGTTTGTGAGCTTTTCCTGATTTTATTAGATACTTAATACTTAATATCCTAGTCATTTTCTGTACTGAGATAACTCTGAAATGGAATCATTTGATTTTATGTATTATACCACACTGATTTCTTTTTATTATTATTATTATTATTCCTAGACTTTATTATAGTCAGGTTGGATTTTTTGCTGTTGGTCAAATAGCTGGTCGGTTATTTTCTGATTGTGGGAGGAAAAGGTAGTGGAGTGTATTAAGAGACCTGAGTTTTTAAGAAGGGATAACCTTTAGGGACCTAAAACTAACTTTTGATTCAAACAGTGGAATGACTTCTAATTTCAAAACTTGAAGAACACTTTGTTGACTCCTAGTTTTTAGGGCAAGCATGTTCGTGTGCTGCTTAGCAAGATTTGTTTTACTTCTGCTGGTTTTCAGATTCCCCACCCCTTAAACATCCGATCAGCCGGTCTCTTGTGTGTAACCCGTGCTGAGGGTCAGGAAACGAGACAGAAAGGCACGGCCCCACCCCAGAGCTACCAGTTTTGTGGGAGACCCACGCAGGGGCCCTGGTGCAGGACGGAGGCTGGGCCAGGGGCTGGCAGGAGGATGCTGGGGAGAGGTAGCCACCAGGAGGGGGTGGTGCCGAGGGCTGCTTCCCCTCTCTGGGTGCCCCTCTCCCCCTCCCCCCCATTCCCATTTAGGGAAGAGGGGTCTTCCACACAGAAGGGAAAATGACCTTCCAAGGTCACAAGACCCACATATGGTCGGGCCGAATCCAAACGCAGGCAGCTGTTTTGTTTTGTTTGTCATCGTTTTTTAAAAAACAAACTTATTTTAAAATAGAAATTTGGGGGGCGCCTGGGTGGCTCAGTCAGTGAAGCGTCCGACTTTGGCTCAGGTCATGATCTCACGGTTTGTGGGTTCGAGCCCCACTTCGGGCTCTGTGCTGACAGCTCAGAGCCTGGAGCCTGCGTCGGGTTCTGTGTCTCCCTCTCTCTCTGCTCCTCCCCCTCTGACGCTCTGTCTCTCTCTCAAAATTAAAAAAATAAACGTTAAAAAAAATTTCTTTAAATACAAATGTTGGCAGTTTGCGAACCTTTTGCCACAGGATTACGCGTGTGCTTTTTCCCAGTGCCTTATCGACATTCATCTGTCCCTGTGGCCTCTTGTATATGGCAGCTTTGTGCCCAGGGTTCATTTCTTCATTTATCTTACGAATATTTATCAGTTCCCCACCACCACATGCCAAGCAGGTCCCTAACTCAGAACCTGAAGCCAGCACTGTTCCAGCTTTCCGAGTTTACAGTCCCCTGCGGGGTGGGGCAGTCAAGTAAACAAATAAATCAACAGGATCCCAAACTGATTAGTAGTCCCAGTGGGTGTGATGGTTACCTTCTGTTAAGTAACCTGGAGTTTGCAATTAATACGGTGAATTCGCATACCCTAAAAAGTTCAAGTGGGCGAGGAACATATTATTGGAACTTATATAAACTTGTCTGTCTGTAGAAGGAGAGAGCGTCACCTGAACTTGATGGCTGTAAATTTAGCTCGATGACTTAAATCCTGTGCTTCCAGCACCGTCCAAGAGGACTGCCCGCAAGCGGTGCCCTCCATGGTGGCCGCTGCCGTGGCCCCTGCCATGTGTTGGCTGTGGGGCACTCCGGATGTGGCTCGTGCAACTCAGAAACTGGATTTTTAATGTCATTTCATTATCGTTCCCTCAGATTTAAATAGACTCTTGTGTCCAGCGTATTGAAAGCTCAGCTGTAGCCTGGGATCGGCACTTTCTCAGCGAAGGGCCGGACAGCACAGGTGCACCTCAGTGTCACTGCGGTTCCCTCCCAGACCGCTGCTGCCGTAAAGCTCTTGTGGCGTTCGGTCAAGTCAGATGAATTGTTTGGTTTTCCAGTGCATGTAAAAGTTACGTTGCTTTCGGGGCGCCTGGGTGGCTCAGTCGGTTAAGCGTCCGACTTCGGCTCAGGTCATGATCTCGCGGTCCGTGAGTTTGAGCCCCGCGTCCGGCTCTGTGCTGACAGCTCGGAGCCTGGAGCCTGTTTCAGATTCTGTGTCTCCCTCTCTCTCTGCCCCTCCCCCCGTTATGCTCTGTCTCTCTCTGTCTCAAAAATAAAGAAACATTAAAAAAAATTTTTTTAAAATAAAGTTACGTGCTTTTATGTTCTGTTACTGTCAGAAAAAACAACAGTGCGTGCTCGTGCGTTCGTTTGAAAATACTTTGTTGCTTACACAAAACACTGCATCCAGGGATCCACCCCAAGTCCAAATCCTTTTTGGGATCTTTTCTTGGAATGGGGAATCTATAGCCCTAGAGTGTCTTTGGGCACATTTCCTCCAAAGGCTCATTTTCTTTCCTTCCAAAAGAACAGTAATACGAATACTGGGAAATGGCAAAATTGAGGATGGAGCTACCAAACCAAAAAAAAAAAAAAACAAAAAAACACCTTGATTTCTGAAAAGCGCTGACCATCACCTGAGGTTTCTGCAGATGATCATCACTGAGCACAATCACCAGAACAATTACAGTGATAAGAAGTTTGACGGACTGCACAAATCACCAGCGACAGAGTCAGCCGCGTGCTGAAATGGCACCCAGAGACCTGCCTAACACGGGGTTGCCACAAACCCTCAATTTGTAAAAAACACAGGATCTGTGAGGCGCAGTAAAACGAGGCGTGCCTGTAAATATTTCTGGCTGCGAAAGCAGCCATAGGCAGTAAGTAAGTGAATAGGCGTGTCTGTGCTCCAGTAAAGCTTTATTCGCAAAAACAGGTGGCGAGCCACGTCTGGCCCACGGAACCTAGTTTGCCAACAACCCCTGTTGCAGACCATCCCTTGAGTTTCTCAGTGGCCTGTTAGTGTGGTAAAATCCGTGTCACTCCCAGAGCCAGGTTTGAGGCAGGAACAGCGAAACCAAGAAGATGTTCATGGCCGGAGAGTCCGTCTTTGAAGGACTGAGAAGTAGCCGCGGCCTGTGGGGAGCTCAGGAGCAAATTATTCCTTCACGTAAACCCATTTTTCCGGGCAAGTTGAGGTCTGCCTGCGGAAAAGTTTGTATTCTCACGAGTAAAATGTGCAGGGGCAGCATGGAAGTCTCCTTTCCTGCCCGGTCTGTCCGGTGACTTGGCACGGCCAGAGACACCCGTGGCCGATGCAGGTGGCCGGCCAGGCGTCCAACACTCCTATGTCATGTGACGATACCTGGCAGTACCCACCTTCCCCACGGTGAGGCAGGAAAACGCTTCAGTGGTGACCAAAAATGAAAGACCCCTCAAAAGATCAGACCGTGCACCTGTCTCTGGATGGTGTATCTGGCCAGCTCAGGGTTTTTGCTTCACAGGCATCGTGTGCCCTGTGCCTGTCGTTCTCTCTGAAGTGGCTTTTTAGAGCTTGCCTGCAGTGACCTGAGTGTGGGGTTGTCTCGTATTTGTGAGACCGTGTGGAAGGTAAGCACAGAGACAGCTCTCTTGGGGTGGTGGGGGAGGGAGGGGGATTTGCATCAAGGCTGCACACCTTTTGTTAATGAGTCTTCCCTTGAACTCGGGTGTGGCAAGAGCTTTCTGGTCACGACTCCTGCCTTGCAGCAGAAGCTAAACTCCCAGAGGTTTTTCCCTAAAATATGTCGACGGTGAGAAAACAACGAAACATAAAGACAGGAGGTGGATATCAGGAAGAGTGTGTGTGTTTTTAAACCCCGGAAAGAGGGGCGCCTGGGTGGCGCAGTCGGTTAAGCGTCCGACTTCAGCCAGGTCACGATCTCGCAGTCCGTGAGTTCGAGCCCCGCGTCGGGCTCTGGGCTGATGGCTCAGAGCCTGGAGCCTGTTTCCGATTCTGTGCCTCCCTTTCTCTCTGCCCCTCCCCCGTTCATGCTCTGTCTCTCTCTGTCCCAAAAATAAATAAAACGTTGAAAAAAAAAAAATTTAAAAAAATAAATAAATAAATAAACCCCGGAAAGGGACAGACTCCTCGAGGGCAGAGTGGTCTGGGTACCTCGTCCTTCTCGCCTGACTTCTGGTCGCACATGTCAGATCCGGCTGCCCAGTGGCTGTCTTCTGACCGTGCAGCACCTTCCCGGCACTTTCGTGAACACCCGACTGACTGGTTCCCGCCTGGGAGGTGAGCCGGACACGGGCTGGTGTCTCCCCTCCCCAAGGTCACCAGCCGGTAAGGCCGAGTCCAAGGCCCCTGTCCCTGGCACCAGCTGCACAGTCCCCAAGCTGTCGCCGGTGGCTGTCCCAGGAGCAGCAGTGTTTATGGAGCCATGTGGGGTCAGGGCCACATCCTCACGGAATCCGCCCAACATCGTGCGTTCTAGAAGAGGGGACCCTCTTGCCCCAGGCCACGGAGAATGAAGGAGCCAGAGTCTGAGCTCAAGCTCGCTCCTCTGCCCCACGTCAGGGTGTCAAGAGACGAGTGTAAAGCTTGCACATCACGCGTACCTTCTGATTGTCCCTGTTTTCTGTAGTGTGATATATTTGTGCGTCCGTCGCCTGACCTGCCATCCCATTTCACCACCTCGTCTGCCAGCTGTTGATCGGGAGCTTCGTTTTCTTACCTCCTCCGCGAAACCTCAGCACCCTGAGGAAGGTCACGGTCAATCGGGTATTTCTCATGACGTCCGGCGTCATCCCTAGAATGTGAGCACTCAGCCAGTGTAGGTGGATTGGAAATAAAAAGTGGTCTCTCTGAAGGACCGTTCAGATGATACGTATTTGGTGCTCCATCGGTCAGATAGTACCTGTCAGGCTCATGAGAAGCTGTACGAGGTAACTGCCTAAAAGGGTGGACACGGGGAGCCACTCTGCTGGGCCCGGCTTCAGACTGAATCTCTTCCCCATCAGATGGGAATAGCACCCCTAAGGATATGGAGATACGGAGAACTCCAAAACAGGGGGCGTGGGGCGCCTAGGGGGCTCAGGTCATGATCCCACGGTCCGTGGGTTCGAGCCCCGCATCGGGCTCTGTGCTGACAGCTTGAGGCCTGGAGCTGCCTCAGATTCTGTGTCTCCCCTTCTCTCTCTGCCCCTCCCTCCCCTGCTTATGTTCTCTCTCCATCTCTCAAAAATAAATAAACATTAAAAAAAATTAAGTTAAATTAATAAATAAAAAAAAAGGGGGGGGGCGATCAGTTTCTCTCATGAGTGTACTTAAAGGAAAGTCATTTCTTTTTGATCCTGGAAAGACACTGGCTAGAGTCCATAAGGGCAGAGTATTATAGCAGGTAAAGTCTGGTTTGGGCCCTAGAATTGTTCATAAATCAAAAGCCCTTGTATTTAAAAAACAAAAAAACAAAAAAACTAAAGGCACATAACAAATACAGTGAGTGAGTGTCTATATCAGGTCTTCTTCGTTCTAAAACAAAACCAAATCAAACCTATAGCAGACGTTCTTGGGGCGGTTGGAGAAAGTTGAGTGTGCAGTGATATGGGCTGCTGTGGAATTAACTGTTTTCTGGGTGCAGTAAGGGTGTGGTGATGTTGTAAAGACTGTCCTTCCTCTTAGGGACCAGCGGTGGAATTATTTAGGTGTGCAGAGTGATGAGCTCTGCTGCCTTCTTGAGACAATAAAGGGAAAAATTATCGTAAAGCGAATACACTAAGATGGGAGCAGCTGGTGAACCTGGTTCCCTGCAGGTGTTTATTGACCTGTGTAGGTTTAAACTTTTCCGTAGTGCTGGAGAGAAGTATCTTAAAGATGTTCTGCTTTAGGGGGCGCCTGGGTGGCTCCGTCGGTTGAGCGTCTGACTTCAGCTCAGGTCATGATCTCACCGTTCATGAGCTGGAGCCCCACGTCGGGCTCTGTGCGGACAGCTCGGAGCCTGGAGCCGGCTTCAGGTTCTGTGTCTCCCTCTCTCTCTCTCTCTGCCCCTCCCCGGCTTACACTCTGTCTCTCCGTCTCTCAAAAATAAATAAACATTAAAAAAAAAAAAAAAAAAAGATGTTCTGCTTTAGAAAAAAATGCACCAAGGAAATGTAATTATTCAGAAACTGTTTCCAAAATGGCGAGCTTTGGTCTTGTACATTCAGGTCGGCCGTTCCCCTTTGTGCCGCTGCGGGCAGAGCGGTGTCTCTGGTGAAGTCATCAGGAGAGGGCCGGGCGGTCCCGGGCAGGGCAGCATTGAGGCGCTGTGGCCAGTGCCCGGTGCCAGCGGGCACAGATGGTAACACCACCTTCCCAAATGGTGTTTTTGGGGTTTACACCCTTTTTTGACGTTTATGGGCATCTTTATTGGTCTCTTAAAGTGTCGTAACAGCCTTTAAGGCACACTCTGAGATGAAACCAAGGTTCCTCTGAATGAGAGAGGTGGGGAGCTCGGTGCTTAAGGGTGGGGGATCCCTGCGTCCCACCCCCACCCCAGCACTGGCTGGGCAGAGCCGTCTCGGGCAAGCTGACTCACCCCGGGCCCGGAAATGGGAGCAAGATGCCCCGCCAGCCTGCGTTTCACGAGGGTAAAAGGAGCGAGTGCACGTAAGTGCTGAACGCGGTGCCTGCACATCGGAAGGCCCCCCACACGTGGTCCGCCTTGCCCACAGGGCGCTTCGGAGCCCAGCCTCTTAACCACAGCTTGGTTTTTTTCTTTTCTTCCACGGTAACCTCTGTCGGTTCATCTGGAAGCACATCTGCCTCCCTCCCTCCCCCACTTGCCAAGCCTTTTCTCCTCTTGCAGTTTGCAGGCCGTTTCACCGCCCCGGAGAAAGTAGCGTCATCAGTAATCCTGGAGTGTGTACTGTGTCCTGCTTATATAGACCGCGTGTCATAAAGCGCCTAGTGAGACAATCACAGGCACCATCTCGGTGGCTCTCTGGTCCCTGTGCTCAGCCCTGCAGCTCTCTTGGGTCCAGACTGCTCGGTGAAACGGGAGATCAGCGTTTGCTTCCGCCCCTCCCCTCCCCTCTCTCCTCGCTGTTCTTAAGGCTTTGGAAGGTCTTCCCAATTATGTTCAGGAAGAATGCTCTTTTCAGAGTTAGAGATACGTTGTCTGTGGTCGGTCCCAAGTAGGGTGACCCGGCTTCTCGTTCCCCTGCAGTTGTGTTCCAGTGCAAGTGCGGCTTGTGACACTCCAGAAATTGCCTTGTTGTCAAATCCCATTACGTTAAATTCCACTGCGTTCCTGTTTGTGCTGGGAGTTTTTCATTGCGACAGCATGTGAACTCAGTGGGATCTCCACGATCTCCTTAGATCTTCTTGCTTTAAGTGTTGATGCTGAGGTGTTTTCCATAGAACTTGAGCCGTTTAACACCGGCCCAGCGGGTTCTGTGGATGCTCCCTTGTCTTGGATGCACGTGAACTTCCGTGCTCCTTTAGGATTTTTGTCTGCTGCTTGTGTCGTTCACGAGCAGTGTGTTCTGATTTCAGCATTTTGACTCATGAAGTTGTAAGAACAGTAATGTTTCACTGTAGGAAATAAGCCCAATCCTTCCTCACTGCGGGTCCCTTATCCTCGGTGGGCATCAGGGACAACGAGGTGGGGAGGGTGTGTGCATGCTTGTGTGTTTGCATTTGCGGACGATTTGGGTACATACACAGCTAGGAGTTGGTCTTTTCACCTTTAAGTAGTACACCCACCTGATCCAGGGTTAGCACTGGGGACCACGTTTTCTGAACTCTGAAACCGTGAAGGTGTCATCCCTGCGCAGGGCAGCTGGCGTTCACAGACGTGGTCCAGGGGCTCCTGGAGTCCCAGTGATGCTTTCGAGGGATCTGCAAGGCCAGAACAGTCTTCCCAAGAGCACCAAGGACCCGTGTGTCTCCATCATGGTGTGGCGGTCTACCCTAATGGTGCAGTGGCAGTGGTGGGTAAGACCGCCCCTTCCACGCAGCAGGCCACGGTGTGCGTTCCAGCACGTGCACGCCAGCCTGACCTAGAAATGTCCTTGAGGAAGCCTGACATGGTCAGTTTTATTACCTTTCAACCTTGCCCCCCGCCTCTTAATGTTTTGGGCGATGGAGTGTGGAGCTCTCAGAAAGCCCTCTGGCAGACTCGCCTCAAACACTGAACGGTTGTGTGAGTTGCAAGCTGAACTAGCCACTTTTTTCAGGATCAGCGTTTTCACTCGAAGGAACAGAAGGCAGACAAACTGCCTTGAAAAGTGACGAAGCGAGCCCGTCGATTCAAGGGAAACAACAGTGACACTATTTGTTCATGATAAAAATCAGAGTTGCGGGCAAAAATTTGAATTTTGGGAAACTTGCATCTGCCAGCGTGAGCTCGACAACTCCCGGTGCTGAAGAGCCTGGTGCTGTTAACTAGCAGAGCTTCACGGACGCGTCTGTGGAAGGTCTTCGGAGCCCCGCACACCGGCACGTTCCAAGCGAGCGAGAAGTGATGCTGCCGGCACGCGTGGACAGAAGGGACGGTCAAAGTGCAGGAAATACCGCGGGGTTTTGACGTAAAATGTTCATCAGCATAGTTTTGATCTGTGTTGCAACTAATTTTTAAGAAACTGCCTCTTGTTGAATGTTAGTGTAGAATCAAAGAAGAATATTTTGAAACATTTTTGAAAAAGCCATTGAATTGCCTCCTTTCTTCAAATAAACATGCCTGTGTGAGGCTTGGCCTTTTTTTTTTTTTTTTCATGTACTTCAACCAAAACAACATATCGAACAAACTGAGTACAGAAGCAGAAACGTGAATCTTCCTCTCCTTTGCTAAGTCAGACATTAAAGAGATCTGTGGAAATGTAAAACAGTTACATTTTTGCTAATTTTGAGGGGGGTAGGCGGGTGGTAAAGTTATTTTCATAATATTTAAGTTGACACAAAAATGAACCTTTAATTGTTTTAAACCAATGAATGAATAAATATGTGAAACCTTCTCTTACCTGCTGGGTATCAGTAGGTGTAACCCATGCATTGCAAGCTCTCCAGGGCCTTGCAGACCTTTTAGAGTGTCCATGAGTCCTGACCACAAAAATTGGAGGCCACTGTCCTAGGAAGCCTCTCTAGCTTGGGCTGGACGTGACCCTGACCCTATTTTTACTATGCCTCTGTATTTTTTTTTCTTCCACTCCCCCTCAAAAAATAAACGAAAATCCCAAATTACCGTCGGCCAATAATGTGACCAGGTCTCTCAGGCCACAGTGACAGGTGATACCTGTGCCCAGCCGCTGCACTGCTGGTAGTAAGGTCACCCTAGGACCCAGAACCTCCCTTTCCGCCTTAGTCCCCTTCCTTTTGTCTTTTATTAATCTTTTTAAGAAATCCATATGTGAATATAGTCAATTTTTTTTTCCTTACAAATCTGAAATTCTCGCTGGCCTTATCCCCCTGAATCAGTCTCTTACCTTTCCTGTCATTTCTGAGTGAATTGCTTGGGTTTACTGTGTATCATCCCAGACTGTGTATCTGTGTATCTGTGTGTGTGTGTGTGTGTGTGTGTGTGTATGCACGCACGCTCATGTGTCTGTTTTCACATAATATATGTACTTATTTATTCACAGAAAGTCTATAGTATTTAAAAAAAATTTTTTTAATGTTTATTTTTGAGAAAGAGAGCATGAGCAGGGGAGGGGCAGAGAGAGACACAGAATCGGAAGCAGGCTCCAGGCTCCGAGCTGTCAGCACAGAGCCCGATGTGGGGCTCGAACCCATGAAGGAGATCATGACCTGAGCTGAAGTCGGACACTTACCCGACTGAGCCACCCAGGCACCTCTCGTTTCTTTATTTCTTTCTTTTTTTTTTTTTTTTTTAATTTTTTCTTTTCCAACGTTTATTTATTTTTGGGACAGAGAGAGACCGAGCATGAACGGGGGAGGGGCAGAGAGAGAGGGAGACACAGAATCGGAAACAGGCTCCAGGCTCTGAGCCATCAGCCCAGAGCCCGACGCGGGGCTCGAACTCCCGGACCGCGAGATCGCGACCTGGCTGAAGTCGGACGCTTAACCGACTGCGCCACCCAGGCGCCCCACGTTTCTTTATTTCTTAAGAAAAAGACTGACATGAGAGCAGTTTTAGAAATGTAAACCTTTTACAGGTTTTTACCATCTGGTTACTCTCTAAAATGACCTGGTGCCCTGAGGTAACGTTACGTTATCTTGTGTCCTGTATCGTACTGTGTATGCGTATGTTGTGTGAACCCAGATGTGCTCCCCTGCATCTTTCTGCTAATTGGGCTCCAACTCTTGGACCAGGTGGGCCTCTGGGAGGAGCACCCAAGGAGCACCTGCCACATGCTGGGACCGGCCTGGGGGCCTTTACAGACACTTAACGCCCACAGCCTGGTGGAACAGAAGCTCTGTGTTCATTTTACGGGCGTCAGAAACGATCCCGCGTGCACCTAACCAAACAGTGAGCGACAAGGCCACTAGAACTTAGGCCCCTTGTACGACACTGGGCTGCCAGAAACACGGATTTTTGTGTCTCCACACTTGAGACCTGGTCCTGAGGAGACATTTTACTTCAGAAAGCATCGCTGGGGCTCCTGGCTGGCTCAGTCAGTTAAGCGTCCAACTCTTGGTTTCAGCCTGGGTTGTGATTTCGCAGTTGGTGGGATCGAGCCCCAAGTCGGGCTCTGCACTGACAGCACGGAGCCTGCTTGGGATTCTCTCTCCCTCTCTCTCTCCCTCCCTCCCCCTCCCTCCCTCCCTCCCTCCTTCTCTGCCCCTACTCCACTCGTGCTGTCTCTGTGTCTCTCAAAATAAATAAATAAAAATTCAGAGAGCATCGCTGACCCCCCTGTGCCTGCTCTGAAAATGTTTCACTAGATGTTGGAAACACTGAGGTCTTGTTAATTCACTGACTGCCCCGTCCTCCCCATACACTTCTTCTGGAAGTCAGACCCAGTCCTCCCAGAGCCCCGAGCTCTGTGATCCAGGGTAAGGGCCTGATGGTCACGTCCTGGGGTCCTTGACTAAGTCTCCATACCTTCCTGAACCTGCAAATGCCTTAGTTTAAAGATGCACTAGAGGGGCACCTGGCTGGCTCAGTCGGAAGCGCGTGGGGCTCTTGATCTCGGGGTCCTGAGTTCAAGCCCCATGTTGAATATAGAGATTACTTAAAAATGCATAAATAGATACCTACGTAGGTAGGTAGGTAGGTAGATATGGATGCTTTTGATTAAATTATGTATTTTCGAGGGAATTAAAAGGAAGGTGCTTAGATTCATGTTTATCTGGTGTCCCTGAGGACAAAAGCACGTGATGCGAATGAGCAAGTTCCCCCTTTAATTTTGTCCCTAAGAGAAATGCTTCGCAGTAGGAAACTTGAGTGACTGCCCAATGAGTAAGGGTTCTTTCAAACTCTAATAAATCCAGAAACTTTTTCTCTTTGCAGTAAAGTCACAAATGATATTATATTGAAAAGGTATTAATCTTAAAGGTTAACTGAAATTGGTACTTCAAGCCAAATTGAAATGTCTTACCTCCTCTTTCCTTGCGCGCCCCCACACCCCTTCCTCCCCGAAAGCGCTCCTTCGTGGATTGTGTCCTTTGTTTTCCAGATGAGGCCTTCACAGGTTGACCCTGACCTCTGTAAGGCAAGCTTCCTTCGGGTTGACTTGTCTAATTCAGATGATACAACATCAATAGCTATGAATCCTGCACTTTTTACTTCTGAGTTTTGTGCATCAGTGAAGTGCAAATGTGTATCAGAATCTTAATCTGGAAAATTTTTGCATTTAATTTTGATACGAGTTCTAATGACCTGTGTTCGAACCAAGACTGCCCTGCCTGCATAGGTTGGAAAAACACCTGGTGCCGGGTATGTGTGTGTGTGTGTGTTTGAGCGCGTGTGTGCGTGCACGCATGCTTGTTTAAAGCCAAATATCCTCTTCTAAAAACCAGTTCAGTCTATGGTCTTGTTATGGTCAGCTAGTGTCCGGGCTCAGTCATTTGCCTATTTGAGCAAGGCGGAGAGCCTCCTTTTGTGTGAAATATAAGCTAAACTTGGAGGCCCTCCCCTCCCCCCCCCCCCCCAGATAACTTTCTACACTGTAGTTCTCTTTTTGAAGTATTAAAAAAATAATAACAATGACAAAGGGAAGCTTAAGAGGCGTGTTCAGGAACACACTCTCTGGCAGAAAACAGGGCCTTCTCAGCCAGTTCACAGCCTTAACCCTGGCGCCCGTAGAAACCGAAACACGCCGCCCACGTCAACATTTACACCAGTCGGGGGCTTGCGGACGCGCAGCGGGGCCGCCCAGGAGCTGGTGCAGGCCACGTGGCCGCGGTCTGCGTGCACTTTCTCGCCTGTCGTCTGGTGTCCCGGCGTTACCGTCACCCACTTGTTCCAGAGATTTTTCAGACTTGCGTAGCCACAAGACCGAATTGTTTTGGGAGCCCGGTCTGCCGGGAGCAGCTCGGTACCCCCTCTGCAGCCAGCAGGCGCCCAGAGGGGAAGGCGTACCTGTTCTTGTTTGTCATTAGCACCCAGGAGACTTCCTGATCTTCAAAGGTCCTCACATGCATTCATTAGCCATCCTCTTTCCTGGGAGGCAGCAATCAAGTGGTGTCGGCCCCACCTTCCGGGGCCGTGGCTCGGGCGAGCGAGGTTCCCCGACTTGCCTGCAGTCCCACGAGGAGCTGGTCCGGGCTGGTGACAGACCGGATGAGCGCCTGGGTTTTTTGACTCACCGCTCTGGGCTCACACCCCTCGGAGTGTGCACCGGGGCTGCTCTCCCAGGTCCCTTTATCACCGAGATCCATTTACGCGGTACTTTCTGCTCTCGGTTTCTCACAGTAGTGCGGGGTGCGGGGCCACCACGGGCCAGGCGAGCTGGGCTTTCAGCATCTTCGAGAAAAGAGGTGCAGACTCTGGCTCCCGAAAGTGAGGCTGTGCCTCGGAAGTGTGCGGTTCTGAATGAAATCTGACTCGGGGGGGCCTCAGATCTCGCCCTCCTCCCCTTGCCCGCTTGTCCCCCAGCGCACATGGCCCGAAACTCCTGTGGGAGAAACGCCACCTGGTTTCCCTTTGGTTTCGGGACCCCGCCCCTCCCGAGGGACCTCCGGGTGACGTGGCATTTTCCAGAAAGCCGACAAGAGTAGGCCAGTGCTAAACGTAGACTTACTACCGGTGTGCATTCCTCCCGAGTAATGCTTACAGCGAGTGCGAAATTAGTGTTCTAGCGACAGTAGTTTGGCCTGAAGGTCTAGATGGGGAGAGGCCGGTTTTAGCTGAAAGCTTAGTATAGGCGTCTGTCCCAGGGGAAACAGTAGGAAAGACAGCGACTTCTTGGTGACGTATACGATTGAGGGGATGTTTACGTTGGAGGAGAAAAACAGTCTGTGGGGCTCCTGTTCCTCATTTTCATAAAGCCCCGCAAACGTTTCCTTCCTCGTTCTTGGCTTTCAACTACCCCGTGTGTGTGCTCTCGTTGGCGGAAGCCTTGGCGGTCTGGCAAGCCCGCCCTTTGTTGTGCCGAATAAGGTTAAAGTTAAGACTAGAAATGTTTGGTTAAACGAGCTCATTTCAGAGGGAAGGAGAGCTTTTTGGAAGATACCAAACACAGAAAGAAGAATAAAACTGAGTTTTGACCTTCTGCCTCGCGGCCACCCAAAGCTTTGTTTCATTCCTTGGGCAAATATTTAGAGATCACTCCCTCACTTGGCGGTACCGAAGGGGCATGTCTGCACCTGCTTGGGCCAGGCACACGGAGAGTCAGGAGGCCCTGTGGGCAGGGCCGGGCCTCCCGGGAGAAGTGACACCTGTAAGCCCACCGGTGGTCCCCACACAGTGTCGGGGGCTGAGAGATTGAGCGGCACAGCAGAGAACGTGTTGGGCTGGGGTGTGGCCATGTATGTGGGGAGAGAAATCTGAGAAGGGGGTTTACATCAAGTAGGATCACTTGCTGGACCGTAAGGTGGAGAGTGGCAGAGCGATGGAGTAAAAAGGCAAGACGGTCGCAGTGGTGTGGCCGCCACCCTTGTCATTACATGAGGGAGGGCAGGCTCAAGACGCGTTGCTGTGGTCCCGTAGCGAAACTCGAAAGTTAGACCAAAAGTGATACCTTGGGTGGGGTGTGTGGGTGTGTGTGTGTGTGTGTGTGTGTGTGTGTGTACATACGTGTACCACGTGAACGTCTTAAGTTCAAAAAGTCAAGAAGAGGCGTCACGTTAGAGGTGGGGGCCGTGTGCTGATGACTGACCTTCACGCTCCGAATCAGAGCTGCTATTTTTCTGTGTCTTTGAAGTTGCTGTTGTGCTTCTAGTCAGTTCACTGCCTCAAGGCCAAGATCACGCATTTGTGTCGAGACTCGGCCAGACTGTAACTCTGCTGGCCCCTGTCCCGTTGCGCACGCACCCCGCCCTCGCCCAGCCCGTCGGCGTGCGCACCCTCGCTGGCGAGGACGGCAGAGCGCGAGGATGCGGGCGGCGCGGGCAGGTCAGTCACCCCTGGGCTTCCCGGCCAGGGCCTCACTCACATTGTGTCGTGGTGGTTGACCTGACTGTTCCTTACTGTGTTTCATTGGGTGAGTGACCCAGTTTTGCCGTATTTCGGACCTTGTCCCCGTGTCGTCGCCGGCCCTGCTCCTTTCTTCGGTGTGACGCGGTAGGGCTGTCAAAGCCAGCGGTGCTTCAGACCAGATGCCCGCTGTCATCTTTCGCACACCGGGGTGGGGGCGGGGGGAGTTTGAGAAGGAAGTTGGGGAAGGTAGGGCCTGGCGGCTCCTGCTTTCCTGGTGGCACAAGACAGGAGGGGGAGGCCTCTGCAAAACGTCAAGGCGGAAGCAGCGAGGTGGGAGGTGCAAGGAGCGGAGAGGGACCCAAAGGGCACGGTGAAGGGTGGCAGCCATGACTTGGTCGCCGCAGAGCCTTTGTGTACCTGGACGGTGGTCCCTTGGCCCAGATGCACTCGCAAGTACTTCCTCCCGGCCTGTCTGTTGTCCGTCCGCTTCCGCGAGCGCATCGTCGGGAGCACAGGAATCTCTCATTTGGGCGAAGTCCAGTTTATCTGATTTGTCTTGTGCCGCTTGTGGTTTTGGTGCTAAGATCTGAGAAGCCACCGCCGAATCCAAAGATCTCCTGTGTTTTCTTCTAAGAGTTTTGTCATCTTGGTTGGTCTTTGATCCATTTTGAGTTAGTTTTTGCAGATGGTGTCAGGTGAGGGTCCAACTTCATTCTTTTTCAAGTAGGCGTCCGATTTTCCCGGCATCGTTTGTTGAAAAGACTGTCCTTTCCCCCACTGAATGGACTTGGCACGCTCGTGAAAACTCACTGGGCCATAACGTGAGGGTTTATTTCTGGGCTCTCTCCCGTTCCCCTGCTCTACAGGCCTCGATTGCTGTAGCTTTGGGGGGAGGTTTAAAAGCAGGAAGCGTGAGGGGCGCCTGGGGGACTCGGTCAGTTAAGTGTCCGACTTCGGCTCGGGTCATGATCTCACAGTTTGCGAGTTCGAGCCCCACGCCGGGCTCGGTGCTGACAGCCTGGAGCCTGCTTCCGATTCTGTGTCTCCCTCTCTCTCTGCCCCTCCCCTGCTCATACTCCGTCTCTCTCTGTCTCTCAAAAATAAATGTTAAAAAAAAATTTAAAGTCAGGAAGCGTGAGTCCTCCAGTTCTGTTCTTTTTCAGAACTGTTTTGTATTCAGGGTCGCCTGTGTTTCCATGTAAATCTCAGAACCAGTTTGTTCCCACTCCTGCCCTCTCCGCAGCCCTGTCTGGGCTAGAGTCAGTTAGATCAGGCTAGTGCAGCCCAGATTCTCCCTGGCAGTTCCTCTGAGCCTGAGCGGGGAGAGCCCACTCCTGTCGGGAGTCTGGGGCCTGGGCCCGACTCATGACTCGGTCCGCCGAGAGCCCCCAAGGTGTTTAAGTTTCCGAAGGCTCCGGTTTTGTTCTAAAAAGCTACTTGAATTTTGTATTCTATTTCATACTTATCATAGTTGACGTAAAAGCGGTTAGCGTGATTTAACTGTGTTGTAAAACTGATACTCCAGGACATGTGCCGTGTTTATCCTGTGGCTTTCTCCACCCCCCAGAACGCACACCCCAGTTTAGAAGGCCACGCTGGGGAGAGCCTGCCCGTCAGAGCTCTCCTTTTATTTGTAAACGTCGTCGGTTTGGCTGCGTGCTGTGTAACCTCTCTGGACCGAAGGCCGGCCGGCCTCCATCCGCACTGAGTGCCGCGGCACTCCCTCCCTGATTTGCATTACGTTGGTGTCTCCTGCGAAGCCGCCATCCTTTTGTGTTGATTCTCGAGCTGGATATAGATCTTGTCAGTCTTAGCCATCGAAAAGATTTCATTCTTAAGAGGAGGAAATCCATTTCCCTTTTGGGGGTGGGGGGGACTCCCTTTGGCCAGAGGGCTCACGTCCTTAGTTTACCTACGTTCAGATGTACCGAGGATAGTGGTCCAGGATCAGTCATTTCCAAAGGCCTTTGCCGCCCTGTGCCAAGCAAGGCGTCTACCTGTCCAAGGCAAAACTTGAGGTGATGTCGAGTGGGTTTTTTATAAAGCTGGATTTATTAAGTTTACAGGACTGTCCTTCATCCCAAGATTGTCCTTTGTGCTCTGAAAATGTCTTTTCTGTGATTCTTTTTGTAATGTTCTTATTTGTCAGGGTGGTAAGCCAGTGTTGTCCACTGGCAAGATTCGTAGTGAAATTTTACTGGTCTGTGAAACCCTAACTCCAGAACATCATTTGAAGCCACAAATCTCAGATTTGTACCTTGTTTACATTTGGAATTGCCACATAATATTAAGCAATTTGTGCAACTTAAATGCTCGTTTTTTATATTTCTTTCATATGAAATGTCCAGACTGGGCAAATCCACAGGGGCGGAAAGCAGGTTAGAGGTTGCCGGGGCCGGGGGGAGGGGAATGAGGCAGGATTACTGGAATGAAAACGTGTGGAAAGTGGGGTGACTGCCCAACACTGAGAACTCTACAGGCCGGGTTGAGTTGTGTGCTTTAAAATGGTTAATCGGTCCATAGCTTACACAGAACACCCAGGGCTCACGTGATGAATCACTAAATTCTACTCCTGAGACCATTATTATACTGTATGTTCGCTAACTTGGATTTAAATTAAAAAATCAATCAATCAATCAATAAGCAAAAAAATAAAATGGTTAATTGGATGCCATGTGATTTCACCCCCAGCCTTTAAAAGCCCATCCTCCTCGAAATGGGAACCCTCATGCACCGTTGGTGGGGATGGAAACTGGTGCAGCCGCTCTGGAAAACAGTGTGGAGGTTCCTCAAAAAATTAAAAATAGAACTACGTATGACCCAGCAATCGCACTGCTAGGAATTTATTCAAAGGGTGCAGGAGTGCTGATGCACAGGGGCACTGGTACCCCACTGTTTATAGCAGCACTATCAACGATAGCCTAATTATGGAAAGAGCCTAAATGTCCACCAACTGAGGAATGGATAAAGAAGATGTGGTTTATATATACAATGGAATACTGCTTGGCAATGAGAAAGAATAAAATCTGGACATTTGCAGCAACGTGGACGGAACTGGAAGGTATTCTGCTGAGTGAAGTAAGTCATTCAGGGAAGGCAGATACCATATGTTTTCATTCACATGTGGATCTTGAGAAACTTAACAGAAGACCATGGGGGGGAGGGAAGGGGAAAAAAATAGTTACAGAGGGAGGGAGACAAACCACAAGAGACTCTTGAATACTGAGAACAAACAGGGTTGGTGGGGGGCAGGGGAGAGGGGGAAATGGGTGATGGGCATTGAGGAGGGCACCTGTTGGGACAAGCACTGGGTGTTGTATGGAAGCCAAGTTGACAATAAATTGTATTCATTAAAAAAATAAAGATCTGATACCTGAAAAAAATAAAAGCCCATCCTCATTGGTGTCGATACATGGAAGGCCAGAGGGTGGGAGGGGTGTCTCTCCAGGTTCTGTGATTCCAGCTGAGCACAGGATCCACGCATTAGTGCGTGTACACACGGTTTATTTGTGTCTCCGAGCATAATCATCAGAAGCTGACGAGGTAGACAAACCTCCTGCTTTGGGACGGCAGAAAGGTTTGTTCTAACACTGCCCTGAGACTCCAAGGTCATCTTTATTGTCACCTCAGAAACAGCCTGCAAAAGCTGAAGTTTTGAAATCCCCTTCGGGAGAATCCAGTTAAGTGTCTCGTGTTGCTCTGTTTAGTTGCTGTGCTCTCAGTGGTGACTGGGACGCCGGCCACCATGCTGACAGCAGGCAGTTGACTTGTGTCCCATAAAGCTTGAAAGGGGAGCATGAGACTTGGCCTCCCCTCCACAAAAAGAAAGGAGGGGAGAAGAAAGCCCTACGTTATTTGTAAGTGAGGAAGAATCCTTGTTATGAATCTAAGTATAGTACTGTTTTAAGACTTTCTCTGCTTGCTGCTTCCAGAAGGAAACGCACAGCCAGGAACTGCTGGGCTAGGGCCCCCCTGCCCCGGGGGATCTGGGGCGACCCCAACACTCACTGCTGTTCCGGTGTCTTCTTTCCTGAAAGAAAGCCTGTCGCCTGAACCTCTGTTAAAATACTGACTGTGCTTTACTTGGAACAGAACAGCTGATCTCATCTAATGTGCCAGAAAGTGGGATTTTTTTTCAGGGAAGATGATTTTTCCACTGAACTTTGACTTTGTGAACGTCTGTGCTTTGTTGGCATGTCAGTGGTTTTCCGTTCATGGAGCCTGATGACAGAGGGACGATCCCAGGCACCTAAGTTCTGCGGGGGGGGGGGGGGGGAAGAGAGGGAGGGAGGGGGTGGCTCCGCATGGCGACAGCTCCTCCCCCGCGCACCCTTGCAGGGACCTGCGGACGGCATTGTTGCAGGCGTCATGTCCTCGCTGCGGTGCTCCCAGAAGCCCAGCGCTGGCTTGACGTCCACGGTGACAGAAGCGGAGAGATGTCGGGGGCTGTTTGTGGTCTGCCCTCGAGGGGCGCTCCTGCCTCGGATGCTGGACCCCACTTGGCTGTGTCGGAGCCGCAAAGGCCGTGAGCACCCGCCTTAGGCTTGTCGTTGATGCAGAAGGTCTGGTCACTCAGCTCTCTGCCCCAGAGTGTAACCCCTCTGCGTGCCACGTGTCCTCTCCCGCAACTCTGGGGCTCCGTCCCCGCCGTCCACAGGAAAGAGGGCTTCCAAATCCATTCATTCACATTTTACACCCCCTGTAATGCTTCTCTCCACGAAACCTCCCATTGTCACTGGCGGAAGCACGTGGGACTCGAGAGCCACAGGCCGCTCTCTCAGCGTGAGGCCGGGGATGACACTGACAAGGGACGATCGAGCCCAGAACTGTAAACAGATCCCCAGTGTGGCTTTGAAAGTTCTGACCTGATTCGGTCCTGCTTTGAGGCCGACGAGAGCCGCGGGTTGGCCCAGATCCGAGTAACCCAGAGCTGCAGAAAATCCACCCACGTCCTGGGTCAGGGCCGGGGTCCGAGAGGGAGGCGGGCAGTGGGCTCTGTGCCCCGAGCACACGTCCTGGCAGATACCCGGCAAAGGTGTGTAGTCGAAACGTAACCTAATCATGTTATTCTGTTAAACAAACCCGATTTCTTCTGAGTTGGGTCAGGTTATAGCTGTCGTATCAGATGCTGTCTTCAGAGGTGTAATTGGAAAATTCAAGTCCGTAAAGCAGGTACATGCGGATAAGAAAGCCTGCCCTCGGGGGGTTTGCTGTAGAAGGAAGATGAGAAGAGAACGTGAACCTCTAGGCTGGCAGGTCAAATGAACGCGTCACTAGAGCCACGGGAGCCGTGGGGAGAGGGGAGCGAGCCGCTGACCAAGTGACAGGGATGGGGGTCGGGGGTGCGGGGGGCCTGGCAGAGCAGACCGCGTGGAGGGTGAAGGGAGGGCGGGGGGTGGCGGGTGGGTGTATGGCCGTCCTGCTCTTGACGTATTCACCCAGCATACACTTCTGAGCACTTCTGTGCCCGTGCCCATTGCACACCGGTGAAGTATGTAAAGGCCAGCAGTCCATGTGCAGATAACTGTGCTCCGCGTTTGTGCAGGAAGAACACCACGCTCCACGTTGGGCAAGAGATGTGCGGCGGCCGTGGTTCTGTTCGTCTTGCCACAGACGAAATAGGGACCTTCTTGCTGGTATCTGTGATGTCTTAACGGAGAAGATGCGCTTGCAGATTTCTTAGGGTGCTATTTATATTCTGGCTACTTCCAAAAAAAGAAGGTGATGTGGCCTAAAGTATTAGAAAATATGCAGCAGTCTGTTAAGGGAAAAAGGGACTAGAAGCCACCGTGGAAGGCTAGTCCCCTTTCTGAGTGGAGCTGTTCAGCAGTTTCGGAAGAATTTTCTGTGACTCTTTTTAAGCTTCCTTCTCGTTCGTGATGCCAAAACCCTCGCAAGGCGCACGAGGGGAGGTGCTCACCTTCCTGTCCCGTGTGTAAGACAGGACGCGCCTCCTGATACGGAGAAGTAGCCGGCTGTGTACACGGGTTGAAGTGGAGTTTAATTTGTGCAAGGACAGTCTCATTGTCACAGCGGTATCAGGATGGGACTTTGAAGGCAGACCTCAAAAGAACTAACTACTTGGTAACTGGGGCCGACGGGGAGGCCCTCACCTGGGTCCTCAGCAGTTTCCGGTTGTAGAACCAGAGCCCGGCAGGAGGTCCGTGCAGACCAGGAGGCATCGTCCCGCCGGCTGGTCTCCCAGTGACAGCAACAACAGCGAGGACAGAATGACCTCCTTGCCCCTCGTTCAGGACAGCAGGTGGAGGCCTCAAAGCCTGCACTGTGCAGAGCAGTGATAGTCAACTCGGAAATCCATAAATAAGGTGAAATGAAATTTTGTCCTTTATGTTTTGCCCTTTATGCTGTGGGGCGGCCCCAGTCCCTCCGAGTGTGGCGGGTCCACGTCACCAGTGGCACAAGAGATGATTTCAAGTGGTGCAGCATTGCCCGTCACTTCCACGTAGGTAGCGTGTCAAATCCGTGATTTCCTGGGTGCTTATCGCTCAGGACACAGCCTAGTCAAAAGTATGTCCACTTAAAGAAAAACACCAAGTGGGAGCACGACTCTGCATGGATGTGGCCAAATCGAGAAGGTGGCCGTGAGGCCCAAGCCCGGGGAGGCGTGTAGCGGGCCCCCTCCAAGCTCACCACAAAACTGTAACATGGAGCCCTCCGGTTTCTCCCGTTTGGTTTCGAGCACAGTAACCCTGGTGGACTGGACCTTGGAGGCCGCAGGGTGGCCTCCATCCTGGCCCAGGCCTTGATGTGTGCCCCCACACCCCAGGCCCTGCTGTCACAGCCCCCTGAGGTCCACACTCATGGATAATTGCCCTGTGTATCCCAACTCCCGCTCGGTGGTAAAGCTCCAGCGAGTTACGTAACCTGATGAGTAACTGTTTCTTCACTTGCAAAGTGGGAATAATAAATCTCCCTTGCAGAAGCGCCACGGGCATTCGGTGACGGCAGGAATGAGTGCATTTGGCACCGAGTCTGGGGCAAAGTGACATCGGTTGTGTCCGAGTGATGGTGATTAGATCTGCCCCCACTCTTCCCCATGTTTGCCAATCCAGATTCCACGTGGGGAAAACCGATGGATGGTAGCTTCAGTGTTCAGGAGAAAGGCTTCATCCTGGCCAAAGCCTCATCCCTGGGTTGGAAGTGTTTACTCCTGGCCCAGGTACCACAAGAACCTTCAGCCTAGGTGGCCTCTGTGGCCGGGTGGGGGGGCCAGCAGGCACCGCGGATACTGGCCAGAGGTGGGGTGTTTATTTGCACGAGCAAGGACACGAGCTCCCGTCTAAGAAGACTCAGCCCTCGTGGTGGTGAGGAGTCTTGGCCAGCTCTGTCTGACGGGAGCAGGTGTGTTTTGAGGAGATGGGGTCACGGCAGGTCAGCCGGGAGATTGCTAGACTGTGTAGGGATGACGGAGTTACCTAAAAGGAGTCATTGAATTACGTGTTTTGATAATTCTTCAGGAACTACTCCCTCGCTAGCCCACTGTCCTTCATTTTGCACCCATTCCTGGCTCTGATCACTGAGCCTGGAAGAGCCCAGAAGAGCCCTCCCTCGTGTTCCATTCAGATTCTTCTGGAAAGCCCACGGTGGGATGAAGTAAGAGGGCCTGGGTTTGGGTTCCGTCTCTCCCGACCAATTGGCAAGTCTGTTAACTGTTCCAAGATGGAGTTTTCTCATGGGGTTGTTCTAAGAATCAGGCATCATAATGTTTGTAAATATGCGGTCTAAAACATCAAAGTACTATAAATATGGTTCTGTTTTAAGTTTCTCCCTCACGTGGCCGGAAGTGCTTTGGTTTTGACCTGTCTTCATTGAATCCAAAGTTTAAAAACGGCCTCTTCCTCGCGTCCGACTCTTGATCTCGGCTCAGGGTCATGAGTTCAAGCCCAGCATTGGGATCCTCGTTGGACGTGGAGCCTGCTTTAAAAAGGGGGGGGGGGGGGCTCTTCCTCTGATTGGCCAAACACGGTCCAGTCCAGGCAGTTACAGCACACGGGAAGGGTCACCTTGAGGGTCTGAGCAGCGGCGGGTGCCTGCCCACCTGCCCCCAGGGCCTGTCTGTGGAACGAGGGCCCTTGCTGGCCAGGACTCCCGTGTGTGTGCTCCACCCACGGAGCTTGCAAGTGAGGGCGGAAGCAGTGACAAGCAGCGACACTGAGCCCAGTGTCCATCTAGACGAGAAGCAGTCTTCCCCAAAACAGGAGAGGAAGGGAGGTCGTGACAGTATATGGTCCCCAGCTTAGGGCCACCCGTCATTGAGTCTTCCTGTCCAGCTCAGGCAGCTGTTCCGGGAAGAGAACTCTCTTCCCAGACTCAGTGTCCTGCACGTGCAACTTCAGAGGCCCCGTCCTGGCGTGCAAGGTCCTGTAGTGCAGGCTTGACTAAGCTCAAGGGCCGTCCGGGTGCTCGGGGGCGTTTGTACAGAGAATGTATGCTTTCAGATGGCAGTTTGTTCTCATGGGGAATCTGGATGGCGTTAGAGTGACTCTGTATTACACGCTGGGAAAACCAGAAACGAGCCCTCTAATTGACCATTATTACGACCCTTTCCTCTCCTAAGATGACTGCCAAAAAGCTGCAAGAAAAAGTCCTCAAATCTTGGAGATTCACTTCCTTAACTTCAGCTCGCCTGTGAGCACATGACAAAGAAAACCTCCGAGAACGGTGGGTCTGGCAGGATCTGCCGTTTTGCCTTCCTTTCTCGCCAGACTCCTGGAGAAGCATTTTTTTACCTTTAGGCGTGCATTCAAAGCACATGCACAGTAAGGAAAAAATGCAGCCCCCGTCTTTTGACTCCAGCCTGGCTGGTGGCCTTGGAAACTGCACCTTACAGTGCAGAGAGTGTGACGCCTTGGCCCGAGTCTTGTAAGGAAGAGTGTCTGGAAGTCGTGGCAGATGACCGTGTTCCGTAGCCAAGGAGGTGGGGGGCGGGGGCCTGCAGGGACAGCCTGAGGTCTGGGCACTGGCCAAGAGCTTGGAGGTGCATCACACCAAGGAACTGACACCTTCTGAACTCCTCAGTGGCTTACAACTTGGGGCACGTTGTACAGTCTGCGAGTATCCAAGAGAATTGAGTAGAGGGAAAAATGTGATGACTTGGATATTTGGTGGGTAATAATATTACTAAGTCAGATCTGGAGTTAAGGCAAAACCCCAGACGTTTAAGTTTATGTAGAAGGTTCCTTTGTGTGTCCTACCCTCTCATCTGTGCCACGGACCACTGGGGAACTTGGCCCTCTGTGTCAAAGTTATGTGTACTAAGCACCGGTGATTTTAATCCACAGGGTTTTTGGTTTGGTTTCGTTTGGTTTTGATTGAGGAGCGTAAGTCCTTAGGATATTTTCGTTAGGGTTCTGACATCTCCGGGGGCACAGACGCAGTCTTTATCTGGAGCAGGAGCCGTGAGACCCTGCTTCTTCCGGAATGGGAGGGTTGGAAGGGCCGCTGGCCAGCTGGACGGGCCCAGTGTGGAGGCCGGAGCTGTCCCCTCACCGGGGTGCTGCTTGTGTCCCAGAGGCCACCGAGGGGCTCTGAAACCACACCGCCCTGGCTCAGACACCAGCCCTGTCCCTTTGACCTCTGTGCGGACACTCTCGCTTGTTGTTTGTGTCATGGGAAGAATACTAGGCCCTCGGTGTGGTGCTGCGAGGGTCCCGAGGCTTGGGAGAGTTCTAACGATACGTTGGTACATGGCGAGAACTCAGTAGTGGTGAGCTCTTCTGTGTCCCTTAAAAGTGAACACAGCGTAGAAAGTTAGTGAGATAAAATACAGTGGGGGAATTCGATTTTCAAAATTGTTTGAGGAAATTCTTCAATCCCCAAGGCAGAACAAGAAGCTGAGGCTTCCGGCAAAAAGCAACTAAAATGCTGTGTGCCTGCAAGGCCACAAAGCTGAGCTGCGGGCGGGGAGCTGTGCCCCAAAGCTGTGGCAGAGAAAGCCGGCCCCCGGGCGCGACCACAGGTGCGGGCAGAGGCTTCCCTGCCGCACTCACCCTTCTCCGCTCCAGGCCTGCCAACGTCCAGGCTGAGCCCCAGCACCTAGGGTGGCACACACACTTAAGGCTGGTGGTGTCAGGGACGCTGTTCAGTCATTAGTGCCCGTGGGTTCTTTCGTTACTTTGGAAGTTTATATCTCAAGTACCTGAAGACAGTTCTTTTTCAAAATGCTATTTAAACTGAACAAACTGCCTTAAACATAATATCTCAATGCTGAACATCCGGCTGGGATATTGCATACATCTTTCTAGGCCAACAAAATTTAAAGATTTTTATCTTTTTTTTTTTAATTTTTTTTTTTAACATTTATTTATTTTTTGAGAGACAAAGGGAGACACAGAATCCGAAGCAGGCTCCAGGCTCTGAGCTGTCAGCACAGAGCCCGACGCAGGGCTTGAACCCACAAACTGCTGAGGCGTGACCTGAGCCAAAGTCAGATGCTTAACCGACTGAGCTACCCAGGTGCCCCAAAGATTTTTATCTTTAATTTTTTTATTTTCATAATTTTAAAAGTTACGTTTATATGTACATTATAGGCACTATTATATATATATTATATGCATGTATATTATATGCGTTTATATACATGCATATATATAATATGTACTTACATACATATATGCACATATAATGTGCATATATATACATATATTATATATATAATATATATCATGTATTCTATATATTGCTAGATGTAATCAATGAAACAAACATGGGTCTTCTAACTTTGGCTTTAAATCCTAAAATGAGATGGATAAAATATAATAAGGTATTAAAAAGAAGTAGAGAGTAAGGGATATGTTAGGCAGACGTGAAAGCAGGGAGCGTGTCACTGATGGCGGGTGAAGCCGAGTTCAAGGCAGAAAAGAGTCCTTGAGACGGGATTGCTTCACCAGGCCGGAACACGGGGTCTGCAGATGGCAGGAGCGATGTGGGTGTCGGTGGCCCAGATGACGTTGCCTCCAGAGCCAGAGGGACTGTAAGACAGAATGGAGGAGGCGAGTGGTGGGGAGACCCGCCCAGACCCCCCCACCCTGGAGGACCAGGGGTGACCGCGTAGTGACGACGAGCCAGGAGAGGCTTTGGAGACAAGTGGTCACGAAGCTGAGTTTAGCATTACCCTAGGTCACCCAGAAAGCCTCTGCTGCTTCCAGAAAGTTGAAGTTAGTAGAAACCATAGACTGTCATCACGATGCAATAAAAACGGGAATAAATGCAGAGGTAGAAACCAGGCCGCCCTCGGAGGCCCGCGGGGCAGAGAGCGCGTCGCTCCTGGCCTGGCCCCAGCTGGCGCTTCCGTGTTGGTGCCGTCGGCTCCTCCGCCGCCCGGGGTTCCCATGGACGGGCCTCCCCATCCAGCCCGTCACTGGGGGTGGTTCTTTCCTAAAATTGTTTTGTCTGTTGGCTTTTTTGAGTTGGGGTTTGCTTGCTCGTCTCCCCCACTTGGGGGACAGTGCCACGAGAGCAGGGACCTTACCCGTCCCGTGGAAAGCATCCGCTCGGCGGCCGGGTCACTGTCCACTCTGGGACTTAGAGTGGTGCCGTCCCGCGAATGCCGCCTGGTGGTCGTGGTGACCGAGCCGTGGCAGCTGCCCTGCGACCTTCCATCTGCTGCCTCACTCAGTCCACGCCGTCACCCCGGAGGGAGGGACCGTCGTCGTCGTCGTCGTCCCCAGCGTGCCAGCCGGCCAGCAAACGTGGGCTCAGCAGACCGCCCCGGAGCTGGCGGAAGGCCGAGCTGAGGGTCCGTGGAGGTCGCCTGGCGGGGGCCTGAGCCCTCGTGGACGGAAGCACCCGGCCTCCTGTGGGTGTCGAGTCCGCGTGCAGCTGTGGTTGTTACCCAAGAACGAGGAGAGACGATGGACACGCCGAAAAGCCAGGAAAGGACCAAAGTGAATTCAGCAACTGCTGTGGTCCATAAAGACGAAAGCAAGAATGAACGAACCAGACGCTGGAAACAAGGAGGACACCCAGGGCAGGTGCTGGAGGAGAGCCTGGTGAACAAGAGAAGAAGCAGGGTCCCCACAGGAGTGGCTCCGAGGGACGTTCGCAGCCGCACCTCAGTGCATCCCAGGGCCGCCCCCGATAAAACTCAGCTTTCCTTGGCCGTTTGCTCAATGAAAGCTGTCAAAATGATCCCGAATGTACAGCAAGCCGAAGGCCAGGGCACAGCATTTCCCTTCTCAGCGATCAGCACATCCGCTCTGTCCTGTCTGGCACTTGTATGCTTATGTTCAGGGCCCGGGGCTCCTTTCTGCCTCTTTCCCCCCAATGTTGGTCCCGCCTTCTCTAAGGGAAGGGAGACCCCGGAGGCAGGGCCCGTCCCTTTGGGTTGCTGTCATCTTTTCTTCCTGGTCCTATAACCTCTCACTATTTTTCTAGCTCGCTGTCGCCCGTTAAACAGATTTGTTTTACATTTTTTTTTTCTCCAGCTTTCCTTCCTTCAGTGGGAGGTCGGCCGTTAACGGGCTCTGCGGTTCCCAGAAGCAAAGTCCCCGCCGGGACAGGAGCCAGCCCTGGGCTCTCCAGAGGAGAGACCTGTAGGGAGACGGACGGGCTTGTGGTCACAGGCTAAGTACCTTCCCACCAGCCTCCCTGTTCGGGGCCCCTCACGCCCCTGCTTCGTGGTGCCTGTGACCATCCTTGCCCAGGCCTCGGGTTCGCCGGCACCTGCCAGGTTGCTTCTCCACCGTCCCGTGGCCACGCCGCCGGCCTGCCGTCCCTCTCCTCCCAGGCGTCCGGCCAGCTTCTCTCCAGCTTAGCGGTCCTGTTGTCTTGAAGGTGTAAGGCTTGCAAAGAATTCACCATCTTTTTAGTGAGGTTTTAGGAGGAATAAAACTAGATCGGTGCGTTCCATCGTCCATCTATAATCATCATAAATTAGAGCATTATTTGTAATATTGTTTTAAAGGAGAGCCATGAGCAGACTGGCTCAGTTTATGAAATTCTAGCACACGTGAGTAAAAGTGCAAACAGAAGTGGTCTTGGTCCAGTTACTGATCTACAGCACACACTCAACACAGGGTCGAGCGAGGTAGAAACGGCAGCGTGTGAAGCGTGGTTCTCGGTCGTGCGTTCTACAGACTATGTGCACGAGGAGGCCCCCAGGTGGACGTGCCTCAGGATGCCAGAAGCACATATCTGAATTTTCCTTTCTTATGTTTGGACTTTTATGGTTAACATCTATCGTTTTTCTGAAAATAGAATCCTTTAGAAATACGTCACACATCATATGCTAGCAATTGAATACTGAGCTCAAATTTCGCTTAAAGACCAGTGGTCAATTGGATGCAGAGAGAAAGACCTCACATATAGGTTCAAGCCCTTGGCTTGCTTTTTTTTTTAATGTTTGTTTATTTTGAGAGAGAGAGAAAGAGTGGGCGAGAGGGGCAGAGAGCGAGAGGGAGAGAGTCCCAGGCCGGTTCCGCACTGTCAGCACAGAGCCTGACGTGGGGCTCGATCCCACAAACCACGAGACCGTGACCTGGTCCACATCACAAGCTGGACGCCCAAACGACTGAGCCACCCAGATACCTTGGATCCTTGGCTTTCTATAGGCTCCTCCTCACAGTACTCACTTGTAAGTTGCTCTCCTGGATTTAAAAAAAAAAAAAAATCACACCGTTCTGTGTAGACCCCGTTTCTGTCTAGAGACCCTGTGGTGTGTCCCCTTTTCCTCCCTCTAGGAACTCTGGTCTTGGAGAGGAGCGTCCTTTCACAACCTCGTAGAGCCAGGAGGAACCCTGTTTCCCAGATGTGGAAACTGGGCCCCCAAAATCTCAGGCAGGTGCCACAACTGTCTCACAGCAGTTAGCCCACCGCCCGGGTCTGGCTGTCTCCCGTTTTTTTCTCTTCCTGCCCACGTGAGCCTACAGCACCTACCACCCAAAAACCAGGTCCACCATGGTCCTTTATAAATCGATCGCTCAAGGGATACTTTCCCGTTCAAATCTAATTGCGCCACAAATTGATAGTACTGAGATGTCCCTGAGCTCGTCTGAGAGCGTGGCTCCTCTGTGACCTAGCCGCACATGTGTCATAATCGGATTTGAGGCTCACTCAGCCCCTTGCAGGCAGCATTTAAGGAGCTGCTCTGGGGCTGCGCTGTTCTAAGAGGCAGAACAGCAGAGCACAGTCGCTGTGCCCAGTTTGCCAGGACACCGTGTAATTGAATTCTGCACAGCCAGACGCCATCGGATTCGGATTCCGCCTTTTGTCAGGTATAAATTTAGTTGCTGAGTGCAGTGCATTAGCGGTCTGCTTGGAAATGCCTGGAGAGGATGAAAAACGTTGCTTCCGTAACGGACATTTTTTAAGGATAGGAGCATAAACAAGATTGAGTGACAGAAGCTAACTGCACCTCATTAGCAAAAACAAAAACCAGTGGCACGGATTGAGGACAGACTCTACTTCAGGCCTTGCTCTGAGCACATGACGTGTGTTCACAACAATCCAGCGCGTTGTTGGGCACTTATCCCCATTTTCCAGTTGAGGAAAGTGAGGCCCTGAAGTCACTGAGGTGGTAACAGGTGGAGCTGAGATTCCAACCCAGGCATCGCCCGCTCGCTTTCTGCCAAGTGAAGGGCTCCAAGTTCGAAGCAAGGTGACGACGACCTCAGAGTGCCACGAGCGTAAGTCGTTTCGATCTAACTGTAAAACAGGGAACATAAAGAGGTCGTCTCTGGAAGTACTTTGTACGGAAACGCCGGCTTTCGAGGACCGGGTCAGGAGGTTTGCCCGCATGGCTCCCGCTCGGATCACCGAGTCCCTCCACGGCTCCGGCTCGCTTGGGGTCGCATCCCACCTGCGTCCTGCACAAGCTCCGGGAGCACAAGCTCTGGGAGACCAGCATTTCCGAGGGCGGCTCCATCAACGTGGTGTTGGCTTTGTAATGGAATCTTGTAGTTGGAAACTGAGCGGTTGAGGGTAAAGGTCGCTGGGAGACAGGAGGGGGAAGTTCCTGCCAAGCAGGGACCCTTGGGGGCCGGCTGGGGACATCACCCCACGCCCTGCAGGTGTTGCTGGCATGCTGCTGTCCCCGCAGCCCGCCCAGGTCAGTCGTGGAGGAGCCTTCCACCTGTGCTGTCCCGTCACGCTCCGCCCGGCCTGCCTCAAAGACCGTGAGCTTGCAGCTCCCCTGCTGAACTTGTGTGTGCTTCTCCGCACAGAAGGTTCTTGGATCCTGGTTGGAAGGCTCTTCTTCCCAGGTCCCGGCACAGCCAGGCAGATCTTACCCAGCACATTTTGCCCCTTGGACAGAAGTACGTGCACGTGATTCGAAGCATCGTCTCCGGTTCCCATGCAACGTGGGATCAAAGCTGTGGAAGAGGAGCGGCTAGATGTCTTCAATCCATAGCAAGCACTCGAGTGTTTCCTGTTTGAACTGGCAATAGAAACATCAAATATTCGGGCGGCATGTCCTTCTCCAAGGGACAAATGAGCCTTGTGGTCGACTCTTTGGACGACGCACTCCGTGTGTTTAGAGTGTGTGCGGTTCGTGGAGCGTGATGCGATCGGGACCTTTCATAAAGCAGCAGGCGGTGCGCCTGGGCCACTTGCCTCGCCTTAAAAAGGAGAACGGGGTCACCCGACTGGGTCAGGCAGAGGAGCGTGCGACTCTTGATTCCGGGGTCGTGAACTCAAGCCCGTGTCGGGTATAGACATTACTAAAAAAATAAAATAAAATAAGTAAGCATTAAAAACAAAGGAGAGCGAGGGTGTGGAGCACTGCAGGTCGGTCGCCTCGCTTCGCGCTTGGCTTCGTGTGGCTGCTGAGCCGCCGCTGGAGCGTTTCCTGGAGAAACGGGAGAAGCCGGCTCTCGGCCCCCGGCTGTGTGCTTTGTCCCAGGACCCATCTAGACTCGCGCTGGCCCAGCCGCGGCATCGCTTGTGCCCGGGGCGTGGGGGAGGGGTGTGCTGCGGAGCCGTGTGTCACCGCTAATTACCCCTGCCACCTCGCTATCTCGGGGCCCACGTCTGAGGAGGCGCGGGCGTGGGCGGGCCGTGGCGCTACACGCCGGCCAGAGCACCCTCCGGCGTCACGGACCTGGGACCGGGCCCACAGCTGGTCATGCCTGGCGGGCACAGGTGGACAGACCTGGCATGGGCCTGCCTTCCCTCCTTAGCAGCCTTCCAGCTTCTCTGTCTCACTGTCTCCAGGCTCCGAGTTTAAAATCCTTCTCTTCACAGTTTGTGGATTACTTGAGACGGTAACACGTCAGGCGTCAGCGGTGTAGAGGTTTCCATCTAGGTTACGCCTCCGACTGCCCTCTCGCCCCCCACGCTGGGTAGCCCGTCCAGCCCGGGCCGAGGGTCACCCTGCACAGAAGCGTGCAAGTCCCAGGTTAACAACGTGTGGAGTTTGGTCCTGTCAGTGTCCTTCGCTCGTGCGGCCCATTCGTGGGGCGCCTGTTACCGGGGGTGCGGCGGAGGCGGGGGTGGCTGTGCCCTCTCAGCCCCCGCGTTCCTCCCCGGACAGCCGCCCGATTGCAGTGACGAGGCCGCATCTGTGCCAGAGCCCATCAGAAAGCCCCCAGGGAAGGCCCGTCCGGTCCCCAGGAGGGCGTCAGCCGCTCCCCCCGCCGCTGGGGTGCCACTGGCCCTTGGGGACAGGAAGAGCTGCCACCCACCTTTGTTGGCTGGTAGCCCTAATACTGCCGGCTGATGGCCCGGCGAGGTGAGGACCGGAACCCAGAACAGGGAAGGACGAGCGCTAATTAGCACATGCTGCTCCTAGAGGGGAGGAGTCATGGGCATGCGCAGAGATGAGGACGGCAGCTCCTGGCGGTGGGACTTGACGGGTCCGGCACCGCTTTCTACGCATCACCCCCTGGGGGTGGACATGCGCGCGCGCACACGCGCACACACGCACGTGTCCCCGATTTCACGGTTTCCCGTATGTGAGTCCCAGGGCTTGCTCTCAGCACGTCCCGGCACACAGCCCTCCAGGCTTATCTGTTGTGTCCTCCGTTGCCCTTTCCCGCAGCAGCTCTGGCCCAGACATCATGTGCGCAGAGCCCAGAATTCATCAGGAGGGGGTGCTCGTGGTCAGAAAGAACCATTCTTATCTATTTGAGACACAGAAAAAGGAAGGAGAGAACATAAAATCAAAACTGAAAACGAATCTGTACCTATTTTCACTATGTCCTTCTCACGGCTCTACCCTGTTCTGTCTGCCGGTAAACACATTAGAAGTTCTAGAATCTTCCTTTGGCAGTCTGTGTGTCAAATGTAAGAAAAGCAGTGACTCTTCCTGAAACGATGCCTGCCCGTGTGCTTTCGATAAACGCGCTACTGTGTTGCTGGAGCTCTTGGTCACTGGATGCGGTGATATTATTCAGTATTTCGTCAGGAGTGCTGGTCTGCATGGAAGACGAAAGGACATAACCAGAGGTGCTGAACATTTGCTAATCTGTACTAATGGTAACTGCCAAACTTCATTCCCCAACAGAGGACTTCAGAACTAAATTCTTAAGCAGGGAATATGGCCTTGTGTCAATAAAACACAGCTTTGGATTGATCTCCATATCCCTAGGAGTTTGACTTGGCTTCATCTTGGCCAAAAAAAAGAAAGAAAGAAAAAAAAACAAACAGGCTTCCAATTCAGCTCATGTCTCTTAAATTCCTTGTATGTATTACCAGGAGGTGGGGACACATTCCTGAATACACATGTGTGTCCACAGGTGGCTTTAGAAGCTTCGGGAACACAAGGCTTGGAATGACGTCATGACTTCGCCTTGTTCTTACCATGGTAAAGTCTACACGAGAAGTCACTTTGTCTCCCATGTGACTTCCTTCGCTGAAAAATGGACTTGCCTTAATTAGGAGCGTTCCTGAGGAAACAGGTCTCTCCTGGCCTCTGTCTTCTCTCAGCCGGGCCTGCTGCTTTGGGCCGTCCTTACCTCACCGCCTTCCCCACTGCTCCGTGGAGGCTGCCAGCTCTGGGAGGCTAAGAGCATGAGTGGACCACACCCTGGCTCCAGCCACTGCTTTCGAAAGGAGAGCTCTGCCTCGTTGAGTTATGCTCTGATTTCGTGAAAAGGGGTGGTGGATTGGGGGTCGCTGGTGGAACCCCTTCTCTGTGTGCAAAGGGGGAGAGAGGATTTCAGATGTCTGAGGAGGAGCTCGTCGGGTTAATGGGGGAGACCTGGCGATGGGCTTTAACCAGACCTGCGGTCCTGAGTGGACTTTCACCCCAGACTTGACCCCGAGGTCAGCACATCTGCTCCTTCGGGAGGGAGGGGCATAAACCTGGTGAATGTGTGTAACAAAGCTGAATAAACTGCAGAACTGGGTTTTGAAAGGGAACATTCATGATGGGTTTTGAGCTACAGATGGTCTCTTAGCAAAACTTGTTTAAAGCAAAAGTATGACTGTAGAAGTTGCTGGCCAGTCTTGTGTCCCCAGATTCATCCAAATTGGTTTCACAGGCGGTGTTTTCATCTTGTCTGAGTCCCAGAATCCTGCCCAGAGAGACTGGGAAAAGGGTGGTCTCGGCATACTCAAAACAGGAAGGAACGCTCAGTGCCTCTCGGTCGATTTTCGTGGAAGGACCACCCAGCACAAGACAGGGGCGGGCGGGCAGGCAGCACCCAGCGTTGTCGAACAAATGGACACTCTTAGCGTAGAGACGTGGTTCTTCAAAGCCCTGTCTGCTTCCAGTTACCGGTGGTGACTTCCACTCCTTTGTGGGAGGTGGTGTGGACGGGGCTGGCGTGCACATTGGCTGTATTTGAACGAAGTAACACCCATTGAGAAGCCTGGCCATGGGCTCGGTGCATAGGGTGAAACTAAGCCGCCATGTCTCATCCACACTAAGACACCGCTGATTATAGGTCAAGCGTGTTGTAAGGGTTCCCAAGAAGGAGAGGAAAAACCATCAAGTGAAAGCCACAGCTTGATCTGGGGACGTCGGTATGGAAAACGTATACACTAGAATAGATGGACCATGATGCTGGCACTTTGACATCGGGAAAGATTTATTATAACTTTGAAAATAATCAAGGTAGGAGTGCATTGAGAGGATTAACTCAGTTCTGAAATGGGGCAGGTGCTAAGGGGCAGGGTTCAGAGGCCCCCTCCGCGGAAGTGAACGTGTCATCCAGCTGCATCTGTCTGTCACCCTTGCGAGCTGTGAGAGTGGGGACTTCTAGAGTAGGAGATGCCCCGTTAGCGGAAACGGCCCTGAGGAGCCAGAGCGCAGCGTCAGGATCGCGTCACAAGAGACGCGCAGGTTCTAGACTGGACTCAGCCCTTGTCTTGTGACGTGGGTCTTCCCGCTTCTGGCATTTTCGTTTCAGTCCCTCTGTCACTCGTGAAGAGACTGTTCTCATTCCCAGATCGGACTCTGTCGCTCACCTGCGACAACCCTCTGTGATTGAAATCTGTCTGCTTACAGTCATTTCAAGGGTTTCGGCCAAAGTACCTCTGAGAATCCAAAGGCTGAAATGCCTGTTCTCGGCATTTCTCCGAAGACCTTGGTTTTGTCTTAAAAATTTATGTAGACTTTGCATTCTACTCGGATACATGTGGCATTATTTTAACATGAATATGTCTTAAATTAAGGCACCTCTCAGTTAAATGACCTGAGTGTGTTTCCCTCAATTGCTGTGTCCATTCGCTGAACATTTGAGGTCCCCCATGTGCTTGTCCAGTTTTACATACTGAGGAGAACGTGCTGAACAAGACAGAGGCTTTCCTCTGTGAAACTTGTGATTAAGGATCCAGTGTGATTAATTCAGGGTTTATAAAACGTAAGCGTTCTGCTCACTTAAGATTCTTTTGGGGAGGGCGCCTGGGTGGCTCAGTTGGTTGAACGTCCGACCTCGGCTCAGATCATGTCCCACGGTTCACAGGTTCCAGCCTCACTTCGGGCTCTGTGCTGACAGCTCGGAGCCCGGAGCCTGCTTCGGATTCTGTGTCTCCCTCTCTCTCTGCCCCTCCCCTGTTCATGCGCGTGCTCTCTCTCTCTCTCTCTCTCTCTCTCTCAAAAGTAAATATAAACATTAAAAAAAATTTTTTTTAAAGATTCTTTTCAGGGAAAATGGATTTTCCAGGCAAGTGCACCCTGTTTAATTTGTCCTGTCCTTCAAGGCCCTCTGATCAGAGAAGTGGGCACACAGAGAGCCATTCCTCCCCACTGAGAGTGGCCTCAGTCCCTCCACAGTAGCCTCAGGTCCAGAGGCACTTCTCATGTGTTTTCCTCATTTTTCTTTTATATCACATATCAGGTCTTAACTTACATTTGTGTCATCAGAGCCTAGTTCAGTGCCTGGCATATATGATGTAATGATACAGGCCCCATAGTCAAGGTTGGGGCCTACTCTGAGACCTTAGTTTCTATGTCCTGGTTGCCTCATATCAAATGTTTCAGATCTGATAAACAAGTCGTGCTACCATTTTTCTGTTACACATTTGGGATCATAATTGCTGATCATTGGGAGAAGGAAAGGAAGAAACGATACAAATAGAAAAAAATAGAGAGGTCACTTAGAACTTCATTTTGATTGGGAAGTGTTTTCAATTAAAAAGAAATCTATTCAGAGCTTAAGTTCTTCAACATAAATACTGGGTACATTAGAGAATGTGTTGGGATTGTGTGTGTGTGTGTGTGTGTGTGTGTGTGTGTGTTTGTGTGTGTGTGTTCCAGTCCCAGGTAGATCAACATTAATTTAGAGGTTGTCAGCGTTGGTTTATCTAAAGCCATCGTGGAAGAGACTGCGATGTGTCTGTACCCCAGGAGTACTTGTGCGGGGCAGCTCTGTGGGGCCCATCCTGGTGACAGTGGCTGCCTTTGGGAGGAAGGATGGAGGCAGAGGATGGTTATGAAGGAAGGAGACTCATCTCCCTGTGTTCTTAGGTGTTTTTGAGGGTTGTTTCTGCTATGTGCACTTAGTCTGTAGCCTTTTTAGTTTGAAATACAATTCCTATACAGAAGCACATAAAACAAGGAGCGCCTGGGTGGCTCAGTCAGTTAAGTATCCGACTTCAACTCAGGCCATGATCTCACGGTCCATGAGTTCGAGCCCCGCGTCAGGCTCTGTGCTGATGGCTCGGAGCCTGGAGCCTGCTTCGGATTCTGTGTCTCCCTCTCTCTCTGTCCCTCCCCCGCTTGTGCTCCGTCTCTCAAAAGTAAATAAAAATGTAAAAAAAATTTTTTTTTTAAAGAAGCACATAAAACCAAGTGCGATGAAGAAGTATAAAAACAAATAAACACCACCCAGACCAGGCGCCCATAGCCTCCTGTAGGTCCTGAATGGGTTGAGGGATGCCTGTTTCTATACCCTGTAAACATGAAATCATACCGAATAAGTCCTTTTTATCTCAGCTCATTCACCCAACAGCGTTTTGTAAGATGTATTCAGATCGTATAGGGCTCATTCGTCTCTGTGGTTTCAGAATATTGTAGAATATCCGCTGCCGGTGAACATTCAGGTTGTTTCCAGTTTGGGCTATTGGTGCTGATGGGAGCATTCTCTTACCCTGTTGTGCTGCACCTGCATGAGATTCGTAGGGTAAGTGCCCAACAGTGCAGGTCCCAGCTCCCGGGGCAAGAGTCCACTGGCTATATGTATTCAAATAGTTCCCTACTCTGTGGCCTGCCTTCTTTTATTCTTGGTGGAAAAGTTTTGAATTTTATATGTTCAGTTTATCAATCTTTTAGTGATCGTTATTTTTTATGTCTTAAGTTTTCTCGGACCCAAGTAAGTAAAATCAGAAATGAAAGAGACGTAACAACCAACCAATAAAAAAGATTATAAGATAGAGACTACTACAAAAAATTGTATGCTGATAAATTAGACAACCTAGAAGAAATGAGTACATTACTAAAAACATGCAGTCTTCCAGAGCTGAATATAGAATAAATAGAAAATCTGAATATATTAGTAATTGTTAGTAATGAAAGTGATAAACAAACAAAAATTACCCGCCCCCAAAAATACTAGCAAAAAATAAAAGTCCAGGACCAGATGAATTCATGGATGAATTCTTCCAAAAAGTTAAAAAGTTAATGGCTTTTTCCCCAAATTATTCCAAAAAATAGAGTAAGAAAGCTTCCTCATACATTCTACTAGGCCAGCATTATCCTGGTACCAAAACTAGACAAAGACACCAGTAAAGAAGAAAACTACAGGCCAATATCCCTGATGAACATAGATGCAAAAGTCTTTGGCAAAGTATTAGTAAACCACGCACAACACCGCCTTAAAAGGATCATTACTGTGATCAAGTGGGATTTATTCCAGGGATACAGGCATGGTTCAACATTTGCAAGTCAATGTGATACACCACATCAACAAAACAAAGGATAAAAATCCTATGATTATCTCTGGGCGCCTGGGTGGCTCAGTCAGTTGAGCATCCGACCTGGGCTCAAGTCATGATCTCACAGCTTGTGAGTTTGAGCCCCGCATCAGGGTCTGTGCTGACAGCTCGGAGCCTGGAGCCCGCTTCAGATTCTGTGTCTCCCTTTCTCTCTGCCCCTAACCCACTCACATTCTGTCTCTCTCTAAAATAAACATAAAAAAAAAAAAATTAAAAGAAAAATTCTATGATTATCTCAATAGATGCAGAAAAAGCCTTTGACAAAATTCAACCTCTATTCATGATAAAAACTCTCAACAAAGTGGGTTTAGAGGCAACATACCTCAACATAATAAAAAAAAAAAACACAAAAATAAACCCCATTGTAACATCATACTCGATGAAAAACTGAGAGCTTTTCCTCCAAAAGACAGGATGTCCACCCTTGCCACTTTTATTCAACATAGCACTGAAAGTCTTAGCCATAGCAATCAGACGAGAAAAAGAAACAAGAGGCTTAACGCTGGAAGGAGCGTGTTAACTGTCACAGTTTGCGGATGACATGTTACTATACCTAGAAAACCTTAAAGACCCCACCAAAAAAACTATTACAAGTGATCACTGAATTCAATGAAGTCCCAGCATTCAAAACTAATACCCAGAAGTTGGTTACATTTCTATACACTAATAGTGACGCAACAGGAAGAGAAATTAAGAAAAATTCCATTCAAAAATACACCAAAAAGAGGGGTGCCTGGGTGGCTTAGCCAGTTGAGCATCTGACTCTTGTTTTCAGCTTGGGTCATGATCCTGGGGTCATGGGATCGAGCCCTGTATCGGGCTCCATGCTGGGTGTGGAGCCTGCCTGAGATTCATTCATTCATTCATTCATTCTCTCTCTCTCTCACCCTCCCTTCCCTCCCCCTTTGCCCTCTGCCTCTCTGCTCTCTCCCTCTCCTGCTTCTGCACACTCCTGCTCTTAAAAAAAAAGAAAAGAAAGAAAACACCAAAAAGAATAAAATACCTAGAATAAATTTAAACTTAACCAAGGAAGTGAAAGACCTATACTCTGAAAACTGTAAAACACTGATGAAAGAAATTGAAGATGACCAAATGGAAAGATATACCATGCTTATGGATTGGAAAAATTAATATTGTTAAAATATTTATACTACCCAAAGCAATCTACGGATTCGGTGCAATCCCTGAGTACCAATAGCATTTTTCACAGAACTAGAATAAATAATACTAAAATTTGTATGGAACCACAAAAGACCCTGAATAGCCAAAGCAATCTTGAGAAAGAATAACAAAGCTGGAGGTATCACAATTCCAGATTTCGAGTTACACTACAAAACTGTAGTAATCAAGACAGTATGGTACTGACACAAAAATAGACACATAGGTCAATGGAAGAGAATAGAAAACCCAGAAATACACCCATGCTTTTCTGGTCAATCTATGATGAGGCAGGAATATATAATGGGGAAAAGACAATCTCTTCAATAAATGGTGTGGGTAAAACGGGACAGCTACGTGCAAAAACACAAAACTCAAATGGATTAAAGGCCTAAATGTGAGACCTGAAATCATAAAACTGCTAGAAGAGAACACAGATAGTAATTTCTTTATTGGTCGTAACAACATTTTTCTAGATATGTCTCCTAAGGAAAGGGAAACAAAAGCAAAAAATAAACTGTTGGGACCGCACCAAAATAAAAAGCTTTCACACAGCAAAGGAAACAGTCAGCAAAACAAAAAGGCAACCTACTGAATGGACGAAGATATTTGCAAATTATATATCCTGTAAGGGGTTAATATACAAAGTATATAAAGAGATTACACAACTCAACATCAAATAACAATCATCATCATCATCATCAATTACAAAATGGGCAGAGGTCCCGAATAGACATTTTTCCAAAGACGTACAGACGGCCAACAGGCACATGAAAAGATGCTCAGCATCACTCATCAGGGAAACGCAAATCCAAAGCACAATGAGATACCACCTCACACCTGTCAGAACGGCCAGAGTCAAAAAGAAATAACAAGCGTTGGCAAGGATGTGGAGAGAAAGGAACTCTTGTGTACTGCTGGTGGGAATATAAATTGGCATAGCCACTGTGGAAATCAGTATAGAGATCCCAAAAAAAAAAAAAAAAAAAGTATGATCTGTTATCCCACTAGTAAGTATTTACCCAAAGAAAATGAAAACGCCAATTCAAAACGGTATGTGCACCTCTGCATTTATTGCAACATTATTTACAATGACCAAGATTTGGAAGCAACCCAAGTATGCACTGATAGATGAATGGATAAGGAAGGTGTGTGTATATATATACCTGTACATATATATACATGCACACGTACAGACAGTGGAATACTACTCAACCATAAAAAGGGATGAGATCTTGCCCTCTGCAACAACATGGATGGAGCTAGAGAGTATAACGCTAAGTGAAATAAGTCAGACAGAAAAAGACAAATACCATATGTTTTCCCTTATATTTGGATTCTCGAAAACCAAATGAACAAACAGCTGGACGAACATATGGTTGCTAGAGGGGAAGAGGTGGAGGGTATGGACAAAACGGGTGGAGGGGAGATGGACGTACAGGCTCCCAGTTGTGGAATGAATATGCCACGGGAATCAAAGATACGGCCCAGGGAATATCGTCAGTGGTATATGCTGTGTTGGCTGGTGACCGACGGTAGCTACACTCGTGGTGAGCACAGCGTCAGGTATAGAGTTGTTGAACCACTGGATCGTGCACCTGAAGCTAACGTCATGTGTGTCAACCGAACTCAAATTAAAAAAAAAAAAAAAGTTCTTTGTTGACGTAAGATATTCTTCTGTATTATTTTCTAAAAGCATTAGGGTTTTGTGTTTCAAATTTAATTCATAACCCACTAGGAACTTTTATATATGTACAATATATATATTATATATATAACGTGACCCAGTTTCTTCTTCCCTTCTTCCTTCCTTCCTTCCTCCCTCCCCTATTTCCTCTCCCTGGGTACCTAGTTATCCCAGTGCCGTGTATTTAAATTTTAAAGACTGACTTTTCTTCACTATTCTGCAGTACAGTTCTGTCATAAATCTAGAATCCGTATATGCCCACGCCTGTCCGTGGGCTCTGTTCTCTGTGGCTTGGCCGTTTTCATTAATGAAGCTTCACAGTAAGTCTGCATTTCCAGAACAGTGAGTTACCCCACCCTGTTAAAGATCTTCTCCAAGAGGGTCTTGGTTTGTGTTGACCCCTTACGTTTCCTATGCATTTTAGGATACGCTTGCCCAGTTCCACGAGTCCCTGATGGGATGTGGATTGGGGCAGCGCCGAATCTTGAAGTCAGCTTCTTCATCTGGGGAATGTTATGTACAGACTCCTGGTGGCTCCCTCGGGCCCAGCGGGATCTGGTGGCAGCTTCCCTCCAGGCTGGGAGAGGTGAAGGGAGCTGCTCTCGCCACATCCTGGCAGGTGGCTCAGGCAAGAAAAAGAACACCATCGGTCTTTGCAGATGAAAGGATGGCATACACAGAAAACCAAAGGGATTTACAGATAACTTTATTAGAATTAATGGAGTTAATTAGAAGAGTTAAGCAAAGTAGCTAGATACAGAAGTAATCCCCCAAAACATTTTTTGTGTGTCACGGCAGCAGTTAGAAAAATTAAGTCTTTTTAAAGATACCATTTACAGGGGCATCAGAACCTAACAAATACCAAAGAGTAAATCTAAAAAATGTGCAGCACATTGTAAGAGAAAATTATAAAACTTTATTGAAAGACATTTAGGGAAAACTTGAGTGAGCGGAGAAATATTCCATGTCCATGGATTGGAAGTCTCATTATTGCACAGGCTTCCGTTTTTCCCAAATTGATAAAGGGAATTTAAAGGGTCATTAATAGGGCATCTGGAGGGCTCAGTCGGTTGAACATCCGACTTCAGCTCAGGTCGTGACCTCGCGGTTCATGAGTTCAAGCCCTGCGTCCGACTGTGCCGACAGCTCAGAGCTTGGAGCCTGCTTCAGATTCTGTGTCTCCCTCTCTCTCTGCCCCTTCCCTACCTGTTCTCACTCTCTCTCTCTTTTTCCATCTCTCTCTCTCTCAAAAATATTTACAAAAACATAAAGGGCCATGAATAATCAGCATGGAACAAAACAAGGTGAAAGAACGTAGTTTAACAGATACCGAGCCTTATTTTAAGGCTGTAGGAGCTAGGACTTGGGTGTTGGTGCTGGGAGAGGCGTCAGTGCAGCAGAACGTTCCGGGCCTGCAGCCGGGATCGAGGACAGAGGGGACGCAGGCAACAGTGGGAAAGATGGGTCATTTCAGAAATGGCACATAAACTTCCTTTTTCAAAAACAAAAGAGTAATGCTGAACCTTGGTTTTCTAGTGGGGGGACCCTGCCATCTGCCTCACTTTGTCATATAAGAAATAGAACTCAGTGGAATTTAGCCCACGTTAATGAAGAAGCGCACGTTTACTCCATAGTGTTAGTAACTGAATCCAACTTTATTCCTGCTCACCTTGTACTAAGAATAGTTACATCGGAAGGACAAGATGACATCATAGCTCAAGGTTTGGCTGTCTCCTTTTAGCGAGATTGCTTGTTTGTTCCCATTGTGAATGAGCCATCTCTTGTCTGTGGGCTCACAACTTCGTATTTTCTTAGACCCTCTTGGGACCTGTGCACCATGCCTTTGAGAAGGCGCCGTGGGAGCTCACAGAGGTGCTGTGGCTACACGGTGGTCTCTCTCCTTGGAAATCAAGCCGCTTCAGCTGCTTAGAAAACATTCCATGAGTGACCACAAAGTAGTTGACCGCCCGTGACCATGAACCTTTGCGGGGAGGGAATCTCTCGAGGTGACATTCTCCAGGCTCAGTTTTAGCAGTCTCTTTATTTTCTCTTTATTTCATTCGAGTCATGGTTATTTGGAAAAAGCCATTTCCTATGTACCAGAGGGCCTGGTTCTCCTGTCTTTTTGCACCTGTCGTGCTGCAAGTTGGTTCTTTATTGTATCTTGAAGTGTTTTCTTTTCACCGCCAACACTTGTCGCGTAGAAGGGGGCTTGGCTGTGTAATCATTTTTTGTCCGCCAACAGCTCGCATGATGCCTCCTCGCGTATAGCTACAACTCAGTGATGCAGCCTCACCATATCCCACGATTCGTGGTTCAAGCGTGTCATGTCCCCACTCTGCCCCTTCCGAGGGGTGCAGACTGAGGCACACAGGAGCTTGCAGCACCTGTGAAGGTGGCTGTGATACAATTAGTGGCTTAGGAATGACTTTTTAAAGCCTGCCATGGCTCCTTGCTGCCTGGCGGTGGTCTGCAGACCTGACCACACGTGCCGGCGGCCAAGCGGTCTCAGGCACACGCCCCCACCGTGTGTCCATTTGCAGGTTATGTGTTGGCTCGGCTTACATGTTATTCTCTGCAGAAGAAGGAAGTGTGAATACCTAGAAGTTCTGTGGATACCACCTTGGGCACTCCTGGGGCTCGGCCCCACTTTGAAGGTCAGGATCGGGGCAACGAGCCCATTCCCTATGGCTCCTCTGGTGTCGTGGATACAGGAACGCTGCCCTCCGTCCTGGTGGGGACCGAGAGCATTAATGGGGTGCCCTCACCCTACTCTGATGGTATAACCTTCCTCGAGCATCCCTGTCAGTTATAAATTACAGGCTTCCTTTCAGTAAGTCTGTTTTTAAAAGAACGACACAGTCATACCTCCGCCTTGTGTGCGCTGTTTCCCACGCCACGGATTAGTGTCTTCCCAGCTCCTAGTGTGTCCCTACGTTTCGCTTCTAGGTATCATTCAGGATTTACCTTGAAATAATTGGGAAGGGTCCCAAGTTTACAATAATAGACTCATGAGGACCCTGGCGGGGGGCGGGGGGGTGGGGAGCGGGGAGGCTGCTGAAAGGTTTATACAGACCCAGGGTACCTTGTGTGTGGTTTTATCTGTGTAGAAGAATGTAATAGCTCCTAACTTAAGAAATAATAAACCAAAAGCCATAAAATACCTAGGAATAAATATAAGCAAAGAGGGGAGAAATCTATACACTGAGAACTATAGAAAGTTTATGAAAGAAATTGAAAAAGACACAAAAAAATGGGAAAAGATTCCATGCTCCTGGACGGGAAGAACAAACATTGTTAAAATGTCAACACTACCCAAAGCAATCTACATATTCCATGCAATCCCTATCAAAATAATACCAGCATTCTTCACAGAGCTAGAACAAACAACCCTAACATTTGTGTGGAACAGAAAGACCCCGAATAGCCAAGGCAATCTTGAAAACGAAAACCAAAACTGGAGGCATCACAGTCCTACTCCAAGACGTATTACAAAGCTGTCATCGTCAAGACAGTATGGTACTGGCACAAGAACAGACACTCAGATCAATGGAACAGAGTAGAGAACCCAGAAATGGACCCACAGACGTATGGGCAACTAATCTTTGACAAAGCAGGAAAGAATAGCCAATGGAATAAAGACAGTCTCCTCAGCAAGTGGTGCTGGGAAAGCTGGACAGCGACATGCAGAAAAATGAACCTGGACCACTTTCTTACACCAGACACAAAAGTAAACTCGAAATGGATGAAAGACCTAAACGTAAGACAGGAAGCCATCAAAATCAACACTTCATCGACACATTCTGAAACACTTGTGTCGGTGTTATTAGTCTGTACGCAATTTAAAATTAAAGTGAGCCACTGTCCCTCATGGCAAAATTCAAAATCTCCATATAGGCTAGTGACGCTTTTTTTTGCTTCATGGAGGTAACGTAAGGTTTGGGTCAAGTCCAGCATCGTGGTTTATTACTTAAGAGTCGGGCGGCCTTGAATACTGAATACAGAAGTGTAAGGTACCCACAGTGCCAGGCCTGGTTAGTTTGGTAACATTCGGTTCACGTTACAGGGATGATCAGAAGAGTAAAGTACAGGTTCAAGTCTGTCACACCTCTTTTCCTTCTTTCAAGATTAGCAATGCTAATTTAGAAGTTTGGTTTGGGGGGATTTTTTTTTTTTTTTTTTTTTTTTTTACTTTTTAAACCATGAAATTCTAAAAGCCAAATGAGGTTTTAGGAAATAGAGTTCATGAGATTAAATTTTTTTTAATATTTATTTATTTTAGAGATTGAGACAGAGCATGAGTGGGGGAGGGGCAGAGAGAGAGGGAGACACAGAATCCGAAGCAGGCTCCAGGCTCTGAGCCATCAGCCCAGAGCCCGACGCGGGGCTCGAACTCAAGAACGGTGAACTCATGACCTGAGCCGAAGTCGGACGCTCAACCGACTGAGCCACCCGGATGCCCCAAGAGTTCATGAGATTATCATCATGACAGACTCTTTTATAAACTATAAATGAAAATAGTACAGTCACAACTTAACTGTCTGGAACCCTGGAAGAATTGACATAAATGCCGGAAGGCTGAGATTTTACTGTCTTTTAGAAGAATTTTAGATAGAAAACTTTAAATCTGTTTTACTCTGCTCTTCCTCCTTAATCAGAATAAATTTGTTTTAGTGGTTTTGGTGATAACCTTGTCTTTACTCTGAATGTCAGTTCTTATCACTGTGTTAAAGGAGTGAATGATGCTTTCAGATGCTTTTGAGGTAGGTGAGACCTAATGACACCACCCTGGAGGACCCCAGGCGTGCCCTTGCTTTCGAGCACATTATGCTGCCATATCTGGATCTGCCACTTAATGGCGTGGTGGCCCGAGGCTGTTGAAGCTCTCCGTGTCTGGGTCCTCATGTGTCTCTTGGGGTAAACACAGCCTTCTTCGTTTTCTCCAGCGTCATGAGCCTGAGAATCCCAGATAGGTTCCAAATATACAAGCCGTGACTACAAAATGAACTCATTGAGGTGATCCTAGCAGACCGGAGGATGAACCAAGCTGTAGAGTTAATTGAGTGAGGATTGAGGTCAAGCAAGGAGGTAATTCAGAAAAGGAAACCTTTTCATTGGGAGAGGTTGGGCCCAAACACCGTAGCGGTCGTCATTCGTTGAAAATGATTCAACAGACAGACACCTACTACTCAGAATGTTTATGAATCTGGTTCTGCAAGCCTCGTTACTGGGCGTTAGGGGTGCACGGAGAACTAGAAAACGTAGTCACCTGGCCCGTGCGTTCGGGGAGCATGTGGGGGGAAGCATGAGATACTAGGCAGGATAGCTGAGATGCGGGAAGCAATAGCTAGTGCGCAGCGCCCGGCTCGGAGCGCGGCCCGCGGCTGACTAGGTTGGCAGAGCCCTGAGCAGGAAACGGGCAGCTGGTGGCAGGAACGAGGAGGAGCCGGGAGGACACTCGGGGCGAAGAGGGTGAGGGCGCGAGCACTGAGGCAGGAAAGCCCGAGGGCCCGGAGGTGCTCCCTGGGCGCAGGTGGGTGTGGGGTCTCAGCTCTGGGCCCGGGACCCCTTCACACTCCTAAACGTTATGTAGGACCCCCGACGAGCTTTTGCGTATGTGGGTTTAGCTACCGATATCGACCGTGTTCCAGATGAAAGCAGAAAAGATAAAGTGTCTATTTATTAATTCATATAAAAATAACAAAACCGTGCGCTCGCTTTGGCAGCACGTATCCTAAAATTGAAAATAATAAACCTCGGGGCGCCAGAGTAGCTCAGTCGGTGACGCGTCTAAGTTTGGCTCAGGTCACGATCTCGAGATCCTTGAGTTCGACCCGGCGTCGGGCTCTGTGCTGACAGCCCAGAGCCTGGATCCTGCTTCCGATTTTGTGTCTCCCTCTCTGTCTGCCCCTCCTCTGCTCGTGCTCTGTGTCTCTCTCTCAAAAATAAGTAAACGTTAAAAAAATAATAATACAGTGAGCCTAGCGCATGTTAACAGAAATAACGTCTTTATGAGCAAAGCCATATTTTATGAAAGAAAAACAAATTAAGTGAGAGAGTGGCATTGTTTTCTCTTTGTGCACATCTCCCTCCTGCCTGGCTTACTAGGAGATCGCCGGATTCTCCTGTCTGCTTCTGCATTCAGTGTGTCGCCGTGTGTCTTAGTTGAAATGTATGAAGACACATGTTTGGGGAAGCTGGGGACGAGTTCCTTAATATCCTTTGCACGTAGTTCCAGAATTTTCTTTGATATTACACCAAAACCTAAACAGGCAGTTTCTTGAAGGAATCTGTGATGGGGAATCTGAAACCATATAATGAGCCGAGCATACATTTTATTCCATTAAAATCCAGTGGAAGGACTTGCACTTTGAGTGCCCCGGAAGGACCTTGTAATGCCATTTATCGATCACTTTGAAGATACTGGTTCACTGAGTTTTGCAGACCTTCTGAGACACTTTGCAAATGTCGGACACATTTCAGTATGTATATCGAGAAACCTCACTCATTAGCGTCACCCCCAAAGCTCATCTTCACCCCAGGGAAGCCGTCAAGCTCACGCTGGCAGATAGCTTTCCAGACGTTCCAGAATCCTGGAAAATCGTCCAGAGCTCTGCCACTTCCCAGTCCTAAGGTGGCCCTCCAGACTGGTCTCTTCCCTCTGTTGTGTCACTGTACAGATAACCTGAAAAAAAACACGTGTCCGTACGGAGAAAGCTTGTAGGATGGTCCCTGCCCGGGCAGGCACCCACTGTGTAAAGGCGAGTGCTACGACTTAGGACTCTGCACTGTTCCTGTGCTGCCGTCACCACTAAGATCACCAGGCGTCGTGTCTGGTGTGAGTTGACCGGAGCCCAGAGTAAGGGACGAAAGGTGTTTTGTGGAGCGCCAGACGGTGTGTTTGCAGACGTGTGTCTGCAGCCGCTCGTTCTGACAAGCCTCAAACTGATGGCACTTGCTCCGTGTTTGCAGGAAGCCAGGGGACACCCGTGTGCCCTCCCCCTGTCACCCTCTTCACCTCGCCCTACCTGCGTCCGCGGGTGTCGCTGGCGTGGGCGTCCGTGCCCCTCGCCCCAGACTGGGGCCTGCGGTCTGGCTCTGGTTCCGTGGCCCGGCACGGTGCCAGCGTGTGGTGACAGCCAGCAGTCAGGCGGTCGTTCCCGAATGAGGGAATGCATCCAGAGGGCGTATTCTGAACAGTAACCTCGATGTGGTTTCGGAGAGTAAACGGCATAGAAACGTTCTCATAAGCGCATGAGCTGAGCCGCTGACGGGCTGTCGTTTTTCTGTTTGGGGAATGTCTGACCTCTCTTCACCCCCACCCCGTCCCTTCCCTCGAGTCTCTATTAATTCAAAATAAAAATAGTAGAAGGCTTAGAAGCGTTTCACGGTGATTGTGGGTTAAGCATCTTTGCGATCAATATACTTTGCTTTCTGCTTTTCAGATGTTCCTCCTGCTGATCAAGAGAAGCTTTTTATCCAGAAGTTGCGTCAGTGTTGTGTCCTCTTTGACTTTGTTTCCGATCCACTGAGTGACCTAAAGTGGAAGGAAGTAAAACGAGCTGCTTTAAGTGAAATGGTAGAATATATCACCCATAACCGGAATGTGATCACAGAGCCTATTTACCCGGAAGTAGTCCATATGGTAAGTGGTTACAGTCTGGCCAGTGCGTCCCGACCCTGAGTGACACACAGGGCTCTGGCGTCCTTAGCACAAGCCGAGACGTTTGAGCCTAACACACTCCCCACAAAGAAGTCCTCTTGTTGCGAAATTTGTACTTGAAGAATGGAAGTCTTCGTAATGTGTCCCGTGTTGTAACGATAAGAGTTGAGGGAACTGGGTACCTTCCAGGGCCAGTCGAAGTGTCCTGTGTGTTAACTCCCACGAGTACCCTATGGGCCACATACATTAGAGCCCCCATTTGAGCACACTATCTTACCCTCTTTGATGTAGTAGTGCTCACTATAATTTAGAAGTAAACATGTTGTCCATACTTGTGCAGGAAAATTTAATGATGGGGCAGAGTTAAAACAGTGATGGGACCGGGCGCCTGGGTGGCTCAGTCGTTTGAGTGTCCAGCTTCGGCTCAGATCATGATCTCACGGTTCGTGGGTTCGAGCCCCATGTTGGGCTCTGTGCTGACCGCTCGGAGCCTGGAGCCTGCTTCGGATTCTGTGTCCCTCTCTCGCTCTGCCCCTCCCCCACTCGTGCTCTGTCTCTCTTTCTCAAGAATAAATAAACATTTAAAAAAAAAAAAATAGTGACGGGACCGAGCTGGTGTCAGGACAGTCTGCCCTGAGTGGCCGAGATGGCCTCTGTGGTCCTGCGGTTAGTTCATTGTTGGTTTCATTCAGGCCCAAATCTCCGTTCTCTGGTCACCTGCTTCGCAGCCTGTTTCTAGGCCCTTTGCAGGATCCCGTTTCAAACTTGTGTTGTTTGACACTGAATTTGTTTTCTGTTGAGTGTTTTTTTTGAATTGTTGGTGTCTCATCCACCTCTGAAATTAGTACTCCCTGGTTCTAAGGGAGTCCTTGTTGCTTAATATAAAATGTTATATCCTGATTTTCACTGAACTCCTCCTTAAGTTACTGATTTTTTCCCCCAAAGCTACATGTTTCAGAAGTGACTAATCTTATGACCTAAACTATGTTTATTTCTCACTTTAGTGTGTTTGCTTTGGAAAAGATACTCGAAAGCAATGTTCATTTTTGTGCTTTTCATAACCTGTTGTGTCAGAAGTCGCTATCAACTTATTTTAACTTGTTGTTGTTAACTCTTTTAAAGTTGAGAATTTACCAATGTGTGGTCAGCCCGAGGCTGTGAGGTTCCTTCCCATCACTCATGATGAGTGCCCTGACCTTTTCCTGTTCAGACTAAAGAAAATGGAAGTCTCGTTTTTTCTCTCCTTCCTTTCAAGCCTCGTTTACTTTGGAAGGCCTCCCAAAATGCCAAGATCTCAAAGAAACAACCTAACATTCTCCCTGACACCTTCGTAATTTTGTCATTCACTTTATAATCCTCCTGGAACTCTGTTTTCTTATAGTGCAGGAGAGGGATATAACTTTATTTTCTTATAAAATGATAGAAAAATCATTTGCCTGTACATCATGTGTTGAATATTCCCTTTTCTCCATTGATTTTAAATGCTTCTTTATTGCATATCAAGTTTATTTTATCTTTAAATTAAATTCGGGGTGCCTGGGTGGCTCAGTCAGTTAAGCACCTGACCTTGGCTCAGATCATGATCTCGCGGTTCATGACTTCGAGCCCCGCATCGGGCTCTCTGCTGTCAGTGCAGAGCCTGCTTCGGGTCCTCTGTCTCCCTCTGTCTCTGCCCCCCCCCCCCCCCCCGCTTGTACGCACGCACATGCTCTCTCTCGCTCACTCACTCAATAATGAATAAACATTTTTAAATTATTTTTAAAAATAATAAACTAAATCCATATTAAATTTATAAGCATATCAATTTGTTACATATTAAATCACATGGTTGGAAGGTTTTTCCATTTTTTTTTTTTTTCAACGTTTATTTATTTTTGGGACAGAGAGAGACAGAGCATGAACGGGGGAGGGGCAGAGAGAGAGGGAGACACAGAATCGGAAACAGGCTCCAGGCTCCGAGCCATCAGCCCAGAACCCGATGCGGGGCTCGAACTCACGGACCACGAGATCGTGACCTGGCTGAAGTCGGACGCTCAACCGACTGCGCCACCCAGGCGCCCCGCATTTTTTTTTTTTTAATGTTTGTTTATTTTGAGAGAGAGTGGGAGCATGGGACGGACAGAGAGAGAAGGAGAGAGATCCCAAGCAGGCCCCACACTGTCAGCACAGAGCCCGACCCGGGGCTCATTCTCAAGAACCATTCTCAAGAACCTGAGCTGAGATCAAGAGTCAGACAGAAATTACTGAGCCCCCCCCCACCCAGGCACCCCAGGTTTTTCCATTTTTAAGGAGGGAGGAGGAAGAATGCAGAACATGAGGCTTAGGTCAGCCTGGTTTGGGTCAGATGCCTGGCTCTGAACCGGGTCCCCTCCCCTGTTCAAATCAGTCTCCCTTGTGTTTACAGTGCACGTTACCTGGATGCCTGGGGGGGCCCCATTGGCTAAGCTCAGGTTATGATCCCATGGCTCATGGTGGGATCGAGTCCCTCGTTGGGCTCCACGCCGTTAGTGCAGAGCCTGCTTGGGATTCTCTCTCCCTTTCCTTCTGCCCCTTCCCTATTCCTGCTTGCGCTCGCTCTCTCTTTTTCCCTCTCTTTCTCCGAATAAATGAGTAAACATTAAAAAATAAAAAGAAGTGCACATTACCACAACTGCTCAGGATGCTTAAAGCCCCGGAACTCTTGTTTAGATTAAATTATCGTTACTTCTCTCCCTGTTGATAGTTGTGTCCTAACTGGGTTCTCTTCCTGCTCTCTACACTTTGTCCCCCACCCCAAAAGTCAGGTCGGTCTTTGGAGTGTTGGACAGTTGACCCCCTAAAGTACTTACAGATACTTACTGAGCATCCATTATGGGCCAGGAACTTTTTTAGGTGAGGAAATAGACTGGTGGACAGTATTTCTGCCTTCTCAAAGCCTCCCTCTTCGTGGGACAGGCAGAAGGAAGAAAGCACATAGCCAGGATGGTAGTTGATGGTGGTTTCTTGCCCTCTCAGAAGTGGAGACTGAGTGCCAGACTCACGCGGTCAATAGAAGGCCTCCACCCCCAGCAGTGCCTAGACCCAGCAGAGCAGGTGGAAGAAATGTGGGTCCCTTCCTGGTTCCGCAGGATGCCACGTGCTTTGCTGACCCCTGAAGCAGCACTTAGCCAGCCCCCTTGAGTATTGCCTGGTGTGTGTGTGGTCACAGTACCTTTAAAGATGTGAATTTCCACTTACTTTGAAGAATCCAAAGCTCTGTAGATGCTATACTCTTTATGCTACTGCTTTTTTTTTAATGCTCATTTATTTATTTTGAGAGAGCGCACTTGAGCAGGGGAGGGGCAGAGGGAGAAGGAGAGGGAGAGACAGAATCTCAAGCAGACTGCATGTTCAGCATGGAGCCCAGCGTAGGGCTTAATGCCACGACCTTGAACCCCTGACCTGAGCTGATACAAAGAGTCGGGTGCTCGACCAACTGAGCCACGCAGGCGGCCCCTTATGCTACTTCTTTTAAATGTGGTGCCTGTTGGGGATGCCCGGGGGGCTCAGTCGTTTGGGCGTCCAACTTCAGCTCAGGTCATGATCTCACAGTGTGCGTTCAAGCCCCACATTGGGCTCCTCGAAGACAGTGTGGAGCCTGCTTTAGATTCTCTCCCCATCTCTCTCTCTCTGTCTGCCCCTCCCCCACTCACATACACGCACTCTTTCTCTCTCTCAAAATAGATGAATAAACTTTAAAAATATGTATTTGCCCGTTAGATTGGACTGCTATATAGTTTCTGAATAAATGCATTGAGAAGTCATTCATATACGTGCAGTTCACTCATTTAAAATATACAATTCTGGGGCGCCTGGGTGGCGCAGTCGGTTAAGCGTCCGACTTCAGCCAGGTCACGATCTCGCGGTCCGTGAGTTCGAGCCCCGCGTCGGGCTCTGGGCTGATGGCTCAGAGCCTGGAGCCTGTTTCCGATTCTGTGTCTCCCTCTCTCTCTGCCCCTCCCCCGTTCATGCTCTGTGTCTCTCTGTCCCAAAAAAAATAAATAAACGTTGAAAAAAAAATTTTTTTTAAATATACAATTCTGGGGCACCAGGGTGGCTCAGTCAGTTAAGCACCCAATTTTAGCTCAGGTCATGATCTCACTGCTCCTGAGTTTGAGCCCCGCATCGGGCTTTGTGCTTGACAGCTCAGCGCCTGGATGGAGCCTGCTTCAGATTCTGTCCCTGTCACTCTGCCCTTCCCCTGCTCTCTCTCTCAAATATAAAAGAAAATATAAATACATACATACACACTTAATAAAATATACAATCCATGGTTTTTAATATATTCACAGTACTGTGCAGCCTTCGTCACATCTAATTGTTTATAACATTTTCATCCCTCTAAAAATAAACCCCAAGCCCATTAACAGTCACTGCCAGTCCTCCCTGACCTATCACCCCCAACCTCCGGCAGCCCTTTATTGCCTTTCTGTCTCTCGAGAGTTGCCTACCCTGGACATTTCCTGCCAACGGGGATTATATGATGCGTGGCCTTCCTTCACTGGCATAATGGCTTCGAGGTTCATCCGTGTTGTAGCCTGTATCACTTATTATTTGTGTTGCCAAATAATATTTCACGCTATGGACACGTACCACATTTTTATTTATCCGTTCATCCGTGGATGGGCATTTGGGTGGTTTCTGCTTCTTGGCAGTGACGAGCGACACTGCCGTGAACACTCCCGTACGAGCTGCGGTGTGCGTGTGTGTGCTCGTTTCCCTGGAGTATTTACCTGGGAGCGGAGCTGCTGGGTCCCGTGTTAACTGGGTGTTTAACATTTGGAAGACCCGCCAGACTGTCTTCCAAAGCGTCTGCCCCCGGATGCACCCCCACCAGCAGGGCGCGAGGGCTCCGGCCCCCCCCCCCGCCGCCCCGTGTTGTCCACACTTGCTACTGTCTGTCTGTTGGATGCTAGCCATCGGGGTGGGGGTGTGGTGAGATCTCGCTGTGGCTTTGATTTGCATTTCCCCAGTGAGCATCTTTTCATGTGTGCTGTCTGCTTTTATGCATCATGGACTTCAGTCCTAGCGTGAAACAGAGTGTTACGGGTCATCCAGCCCGTTTGTTTTCAGATTGAAAAAAACTCCTGAGAATGAGGGTGAAAGGGAACCGGGCCCACAGGGGCGCTCCTGGCGTCTAGAGTCTCAGGCCTAAAGCTCATTATCTCTTCATTTCAGTCTTATTTTAAATCTAACCAACCATCTGTTTGTTTGTTCTTTCGATTAAATTCTCTAATCTGTTTTTCAGGCATTAGCATTTTGTTCTTATAGTCAGTACACTGATAGAAAAACCACCGTTTTCACAGACACCCGTTTTTACTTTAAGTGACTCAGAGACAAACTGGTGATTCAAATGAACATTAGCAAGCATTTCTCAAAAAATAAACAGAATGAGAATGTCGCTTAAAGGAAAATAAGTGAGAGTGTTTGTTGTCAATGCAAAGTTTGAGCTTTGGGGCAAAAGTTTGAATTTTGAAAAATTTGTATCCACTCAGTGCGAGCATCAGCCACCCGGGGCCCCGGGCTCTCCTGCTTAGATCAGCGACGCTGTGAACAGATGGGATTTTTAGTACATGTGGCGAAATGAGTCCCCACTGGAAGATCTACATGACCCGCTGAACCAGTATTTTCCCCATGACCGATAAATGATGTTCCGTAATCGTTGGTGGGCCAGAGAGCCATTCAAAGTGCAAGAGGCACCATTGGGTTTTAATGTAGAGACCACCTCACCGCTAAGAGAAACTACCATTTGTCAATTGGGTGTAGCTTCAAAGAAGTCCACGGTTCTCTGAAAAGGACCTATTAATTATTCCTCCCTTTTCCAGCTGCACCACGTAAGAGACGTTTACTTCCTGTATTTCAACCAAACCAACATTCAGAGCATAGAAGCAGACATGAGAACCCAGCCGTTTTCTATTAGGCCGGACAGTAAAGAGAGTAGCAAAAATGTAAAAAAAATGCCACTCTTCTCGCTACATTTGTGTTTGTTTTGCAAAATACAGTTTGACCCCCGAACAACACAGGTTTGAACTGGGAAGGTCCAGTTATACCCGGATTTTTTTTTAATATAAATACAGTACAGTACCATAAGTGTATTTTCTCTTCCTTATGCTTTTTTTTAGCATTTTCTTTTCTCTAGCTCACTGTATTGTAAGAATATATATGCTACATATACAACACGAAATGTGTGTTAATTGATGTTTGTGTCATCAGTAGGGCTTCCAGTCAACAGTAAGCAATGAGTAGTTAAGTTCTGGGGGGAGTCGGAAGTTATATGCAGATTTTCGACTGCGCGGTGGATTGATCCCTCTAGCCCCTGCATTGTTCAAGGGTCACCTGTATTTTCTGTAACATGAGATTTAATGAAATAACTAACATTGTTACAGAAAATTATTTAAATATTCAAATAGCATTTGTATTGACACGGTGGGCTTATTTTTTTTCCTTCTTTTAAGTTTATTTATTTTGAGAGAAACAGAGACAAGCTTGAGTGAGGGAGGGGCAAAGAGGGAGGGAGATAGAGAATCCCACGCAGGTTCCATACTGTCAGCATGGAGCCCGATGAAGGGTTTGAACCCACGAACCATGAGATCATGACCTGAGCCGAAACCGAGAGGCAGACGCTTAACCGACTGAGCCATCCACACACCCCTGGGCTTAGTATTTTTTAATGGATTCATGTTTTTTTTAATTTTTCTGGTTTAATTTCTAACGCAGTTGACATCAGAAATGACTCATAAGCCAAAGCTCTTTGGGGTCCTCGGTAACATTTAGGAATTTAAGGGGGTCTGAAAACCAGAGGGTGAGAACCACTCTTCCAGAAGCACACTGCTCCAAGGCAGCAGCATCAGCACCACCTGGGTGCTTGTTAGAGATGTCGCTTCTGGGCCACCTGAGTGGCTCTGACTTCGGCTCAGGTCATGATCTCATGGTTCATGAGTTTGAGGCCCACGTGGGGCTCTGTGCTGTCAACACAGAGACCACTTCAAATCCTCTTTCTCTCTCTCTCTCTCTCTCTCTCTCTCTCTCTCTCTCTCCCCCCCCAGCCCTCCCCCACTTGTTCTCTGTCTCTCTCAAATTTTTAAAAAAAATTTTTGACGTTCATTTTTTGAGAGACAGAGCACAAGCAGGGGAGGGACAGAGAGAGAGGGAGACATAGAATCCAAAGCAGGCTCCAGGCTCTGAGCTGTCAGCACAGAGCCCGACGTGGGGCTCGAACTCAGACTGCAAGATAGTGACCTGAGCCGAAGTAGGACACTTAACTGATAGAGCCACCCAGGCACCCAAGATACTTTTATTTATTTATTTATTTATTTATTTATTTATTTATTTATTTAGAGACAGAGACAGATCACAAGAGGGGGATGGGCAGAGAGGAGACACAGAATCTGAAGCAGGCTCCAGGCTCTGAGCTGTCAGCACAGAGCCCAACACGGGGCTCAAACTCAGACTGCAAGATCGTGACCTGAGCCGAAGTCAGACGCTTAACTGATGGAGCCACCCAGGCGCCCAAGATCCTTTTTTTTTTTTTTTTTTTTTTTTTTTATTTATTTATTTACAGACAGAGAGAGACAGATCACAAGAGGGGGATGGGCAGAGAGAGGAGATCCAGAATCTGAAGCAGGCTCCAGGCTCTGAGCCATCAGCACAGAGCCCAATGCAGGGCTTGAACTCACAAACCATGAAATTGTGACCTGAGCCGAAGTCAGACACTTAACTGACGGAGCCACCCAGGCATCCCAAAATAAATAAACTTAAAACAACAGTAAGAAACTTTGTAACGTGGTGTGATGGTGATGCTCTTCTTACCAGGACATTGGCTAGGTTTCCAGGGAAAATGGGCCCATCATGTCATTGTCCTCTCTATTGCTTGTAAATGACCAGATAGTGCTTTACAAGTCATTTCTTTGATGCTTAGGGTTCAAGTCAGCATTTTCCGTTAAGGGCAAAGCAATTCTTCTTGGGTCCCTATGAGGGGTTTACTGCCCACAGACCCAGGGTGATTGTCCTGTACTCACATGTTGACGTTCTTCTCTATTTTCACATCTGATACTTACAGTGTGTTCTGGAAAGTACTACGTGTTGTGAGGGTGAAGATGCTTTGGAAATGGGAGAGGAATGCACGTTTTGGTTAAAGAAGATAGTATATTAAGCAGGAAAGCTTCAAATAGTCTACAGATTTCTTTCAAGTGAGGATTTAAATCAGGCATTCCCCTTTCGGCTTCGTTGTTTTTGTTTAGCCAGTCACAGGAGCATGGGTTAGAGAAGCAAACATCAGCAGGGAACTTTAAGCATATTAAAACGTGTGGTGCTTTCTGAAATCCAGAGAGGGACTTTTCTACTTTCAGTGTCAGTAATATCAATATCTGCTTTGAGATTTGTTCTTACTATTTTTGGAGAGTCCTCCTTGGCTTAATGTTTTCAAACCATCAAAGAAATGCACGTTTGTTTTCTAATCGAAATACACACCAGTTAGTATTTCTTCTTACTCCACACCTCCCCAGTTCTACCCATACCCATACCCATTTCTAGCCAACCGGTGTATGTTTATTATTTCTTCAGAAGGCTTCTGAGAACCCTGGGGGGTGACAAATGTGTTTATTATCCTGATTGTATGATGGTTTCCCGGATGTATGCATATGATAAACATGTCAGATTAGAGGGGCACCTGGGTGGTTCAGTCAGTTAAGCGTCCAACTTCACCTCAGGTCTTGATCTCACAGCTCGTGGGTTCAAGCCCCGCATCAGGCTCTTGGCTGTCAGCGTAGAGCTTGCTTCGGATTCTCTGCTCCCCCCCCCCCCCCCCCCAAAAATAAAAACATTTTTTTAAATATCAGATTGTACACTTGAAACACATACCATTAATTGTATCTCAATTATACCCCAGTAAAGCTGGGCGTTTTTAAAGCTCCTAAGTGGAAGAGTATTTCTTTTGATCTAGGGGCACAGTGGAGAAACTCCTGAGATGCTAAGGACGTTGTGAACCGAGGTTTGGGAACTTATGGGCAAGAAATATCCTTTCATAGCATGTTTTAAAATTAATTCTTAATTTACATACAGCGAAGTTCAGTCTTTTTAGTGAACAGACACATACATATAACCATGTAATCACCACCACGATCAAAATCGAGAGCAGCTTCATTACCCTCCCAAAAAATTATTTTGCTACTCCATTGTATAGTCAAGACTTCTCCTCCCCAGGGCCACCACTGATCAGTCCGCAGCTCTCCCATATCGTCTTTTCCAGAATGTCACGTAGGTGGGCTCATACGGTCTGTAGCCTTTTGAATCCAGCTTCCTTCATTCTGCATAATGTGTTCGAGGTCCACCCCAACGGTTTGTTCCCGTTAGCTGCTCAGTGGTATCTCACTACATAGACGTACCACAGTTTATCCATTCCCCAGTTGAGGGGCATGTGGGGCAATAGAACTGCTGTAAGTATTCATGTGCAAGTTTTGGACATAGGTTTTCACTTAACTCGGGTAAACAGGCAGGACTCCTGGGTCATGTCATATGTTTAACTTCCTAAATCACTTTCCGTGCCAGCAGGGTGTAAGGATTGAGGTTGCTCTGAGTCCTTGTCAACACCGGGGTCCTCAGTCCTTTAACCTCATTTTGGCTTTTTTTTTTTTTTTTTTTTTTTTAATTTTCAAGTAATCTCTCCACCCCACGTGGGGCTTGAACCCACAATGCTGAGATCAAGAGTCACCTGTTTTACTGACTGAGCCAGCCAGGTACCCCTCTCATTTTGGCTTTGATTTGCATTTACCTAGTGACTAATGATGCTGAACATTTTTTCCTGTGCTTGTTCATCATTTGTAGATCTTCCTTGCTGAAGTGTCTATTCAGATCATTTGCCCATGTTTTAATTGGGTTGTTTGTTTTCTTATTATTGAGCTGGAGGCTTCTTTACATATTCTACATACAAACCTTTGCCAGTCTACCTTCTTTCAGTCTATGGCTTGTGTTTTTATTTTAACCCAGTGTCCTTTACAGAGTTTTAATTTAGATGAAGTCTGACTTATGATTTGTTTCTTTTGGTATCATATCTGAGAAGTCTTTGCCTAACCCAAGCTCACAAAGATATCTCTCTTAAAATGTTTATGGTTTTATAGGGTTTTTTTAATGTTTATTTACTTGGGGAGGGGAGGGGTAGAGAGAGGGAGAGAGAGAATCCCAAGCAGGCTCCGTGCTGTCAGCGTGTGAGATCATGACCTGAGCCTAAATCAAGAGTCGGATGCTTAACCGACCGAGCCACCCAGGCACCCCTGTAGTTTTATAGCTGTATATTTTATATTTAGGTCTGTGATTCATTTTGGCTGAGGTTCGTTTTGTAGCATATGGCTGTCCAACTATTCCACTTACTGAAAGGACTAATCATTCTTTGAAATGGTTAATTTCTTTTGCACCCTTGTCATAAGTCAGTTGACCATATTTGTGAGTCTGTTTCTGGACTCTGTTCTGTTCCATTGATTAGGGATCTTCTCGCCGATGCCACACTGTCTTCATTACTGTCATGTCACTTCATAGTAAATTTTGACATCAGGTAGTGTGAATGCTTCGATCCTGTTTTTCTTTCTCAAAGTTGTTTGCCTATCTAGTTATTTTACTTTTCCATATAAATTTTAGAATCAGTTTGGTTTTATCTACAAACTATCCTTCAGGGGTTTCGATTGGAATCGCACTACTCTGTAGTTTCGGGGAGAGCTGATACCTTACCCATAGTCCATGAACACAGTATGTCTCCATTTTGGCATCGTTTTGTGGCTTTCAGCATACAGATCCTACATGTGTTTTTTTAGGCTCATAAATATTTCATCTTTTGGTGCTGTTGTAATCAGGGCTGTTCATTTTCTAATTGCTTATTGTCTTTTTCTTACAGTTCTGTCAAGTTTTATATCGTGTCATTCAGTGCATAGATATTAGTATTACTTATTGGTTGACTCCTTTATCATTATGGAATGATCCTCTTTATCCCTGGTCATCTTAGTTGCTCCGAAAACCACTTTGATGTTAATATAGCCACTTCTGCTCTCTGTTGACTCATGTGAACCTGGAATGTCTTTTTCCTTACTTTTACTTGTGACCAATTTGTGTTTTTATATTTAAAGCAGGCTTGTTGCTGACAGTAAGGAGCTGAGGGTTACTTTATTCGGTCAGAGGTCTGCGCCTTTTGATTGATGAGGGTATGCAAGCGACTTGCTTTCAGTGTGAGTATTGATGTTGTTGGGTTTCAGTCTCCTGCGGAATGTGCACATTCCTGGGGTAACACCTGGACCCTACCATGAGAGCAGGCTTGAGCTAACCTCCCAAATGAGGAAATGCACAGGTTTTCTCTTAAGATTGCCACTAGGATTTTTATCATTCACCTAACCTTATTTGAGTTCATCAAAAATCCAGTTAGAATTATGTTTAAGATTGCATTCAGTGTGCAGGTTGCCTTGTGGAGAAGTTATCTTTGTAATAGGACGTCGCCCCACACCAGGGAACGGAAGATTCCTTCATTTGTTTGAATATTCTTCTGTGCCCTTTATTAGGGTTTATGCTCTCTCCATTGGGGCCTTGTGACTGGGCAGTGAGTTCCTAGTGACCAAGGGGTCACTTCTGGGACTGTGTTCCTGGGCTCCTCCTGTTAATTACATTCCCTAATTATGTCACTGTTAGTGGAGAAGGTGTTCATGTTAGTTTCCCATTTGTATTTTTGGTTTTTGTATCATACCCAGCTGCAGTGGTCTATTCTGTTGCCTGTTGGCTTTTTCAGATTTGATGTAACATTTCCAAACACAATGTTCCATTTTTTTAAAATGCTGGGGCTCCTGGGTGGCTCAGTCGGTTGGGCGGCTGACTGCAGCTCAGGTCATGATCTCTTGGTTTGTGAGTTTGAGCCCCGCATCGGGCTCCGTGCTGACAGCTTGGAGCCTGGAGCCTGCTTCAAATTCTGTGACTCCTCTGTCTCTGCCCCTTCCCCATTTGCGCTCTGTCTCTGTCTTTCAAAAATGAATAAATGTTAAAAAAAAAAAAAAATGCTGACAGCTGCCTGGGTGGCTCAGTCAGTTGAACATCCAAGTTTGGCTCAGGTCATGATCTCACGGTTTATGGGTTCGAGCCCCACGTCGGGCTCCATGCTGACAGCTCGGAGCCTGGAGCCTCTTCAGATTCTGTGTCTCCCTCTCTGCCCTTCCCCTGTTTGTTCTCCCTCCCTCCCTCCCTCCCTTCCTCCCTATCTCTCTCTCTATCTTTCTCTCTCTCTCTCAGGAAATAAAATAAACGTTGGGGAAAAAACTTCCCACTTTTCCCCTCACCCCGCCAGCCCCAGAATGCATCTGTTTCTGTTGTGGGAGGAAGAGCATCTAGACAAACGGAGATTTGGCCTTTGGTGGACTCAACCTTTATAAATCCTGTTCACGTGAATAGAACAATAAACAACATAGTGGAACGGCCTTTGTGGTCGAGAAGGAAGGACTGAATAATCAACCTTTCTTTCCTCATTGTCTCTGAAATCAGACTCTCGGTGCTGTTCGTAGGAGTGTCCCTTCCTGTTGTCAGCCTTAGTATGTTCTGCTGTACCTCAGTTACGTCAGGGCATGAACATTCTATTAGTTCACCCATTGGTCGTGAGTACTACAGATCCAGAAAGGCGTCAGGATGCTGTGGAATCTCAGCAGTTTCCCATAAGGTTACTTCCCAAGCCAGTTCGGTTTGCATCTAATTCCATAAATGCAGCCCTCTGGAGGGGAGCACCCACAGGGGTGATTTTAAACACCGAAAGCGAGGGGCGCCTGGGTGGCGCAGTCGGTTAAGCGTCCGACTTCAGCCAGGTCACGATCTCGCGGTCCGTGAGTTCGAGCCCCGCGTCGTGCTCTGGGCTGATGGCTCGGAGCCTGGAGCCTGTTTCCGATTCTGTGTCTCCCTCTCTCTCTGCCCCTCCCCCATTCATGCTCTGTCTCTCTCTGTCCCAAAAATAAATAAACGTTGAAAAAAAAAAAATTTAAACACCGAAAGCGGGAGTGTCGAGAGAGCAGGTGCTTCCTCGTATTACAGGGTCAGTCCCACCCCGCACGGTGTGCGCCCACGTGCGCGGAAACTGCACATGCGCGTTGCTGTCCCATTTCACACGGGCCCGGTGCCGAGAGAAGATTCACTCACTTTCAACACGTGAGAAAACCGAGGCGTGGGCAGGTTTTTCCATGTGCAGGGCCTGCTTCTGAGTCAGAAGGCAGCCTTGCCAGCCTGTCTGCGTAGTCTGATCCTGGCTGGGTCCGCACCTCGGGGCTCACACTCACTCGGTGCGTGAGAATTGCATCTGGTCCACATCTTCCCGTGCGTTTTTGTGGCACGAGGACGATGAAGACCGCCTCGCGTGGTGCTCAGACCGAACCCCGTCCAGACACGCAGACGTCAGCACACGGCGCTCCGCTCCCTTGACCCTGCAGCTTTTGTGCAAAGAGGTTTTGAAACCCAAGAACAATGCGAGGTGGCCTGCCGCTTGCCTTCTGCTCTTCTCCAGACATTCGTTTTAGTACATTTAGCCTTTTCTAGAGACGAGCATTGAATTAAAGGAGTGTCACGTGGTAGGAAAGGTGAGTGGAAGTTACGGCGTGAGATTTTTTTGTCTTGTGGAAGAAAGAACTTATGCCAATTAGGGGCGCCTGGGTGGCGCAGTCGGTTAAGCGTCCGACTTCAGCCAGGTCACGATCTCGCGGTCCGTGAGTTCGAGCCCCGCGTCAGGCTCTGGGCTGATGGCTCAGAGCCTGGAGCCTGTTTCCGATTCTGTGTCTCCCTCTCTCTCTGCCCCTCCCCCGTTCATGCTCTGTCTCTCTCTGTCCCAAAAATAAAATTAAAAACGTTGAAAAAAAAAATTAAAAAAAAAAAAAAAAAAAAGAACTTATGCCAATTAGAGTTGGCCACTAATAAAACTTCCCGGATCGGGGATGGTTGTGCTTCAGGGATACTGAAATGAGGACGTCTGCGTTAAAAGCAAGTTGGTCCAGCAGCCCCGCAGACTCCTGACTCCACGTCTGGGATTTGGTGACACAGTGCGCCTGGCTTCACCCGGGAACGCAGTCCTTAGCTTCACTTCCGGTAGAATAGAGCCAGTTGACTAAGAATCTAACTAGCCAGGTGTGTCCGTCGGAGGTCGATCAGAGAAACTACCAGTAGGATAGAGAACCTGAGAGACGGATTTCCAGGACCTCCCTCGGGCAGGAGCTGATGCTGCCCCCCAGGGGGTTTCTTCTTCCCCAGGAAAACCCAAAGCTCCGCTCCTCAGGCTTGCCGGCCGAGTGGATGAGGCCCCCCGTGTCCTCGAGGGTGATCTGTGCTCAGTCTGAGACTGTAGATGTTGGCCGCAGTTACCTTCCCGGTGACGCCCAGATTAGTGTTCGATGATGGGGGGAGTGGGGGGGCTCCCACCCTGGCTGTGGTCCGTCAGGCCCTGCTCTCCTGGCCCTGGTTAGTCTCTCTGGGGGCTGGCCGCTGAGGAACGTGAAGGGGGCCTGGCTGGGCCCGAGCGGCTCCCCTGTACCCGCATGGCAGTCCCATCCCGTGTGGGACTCAGGCTTCTCCGGCGAGTCTCCAAGGGAGGCAGGCACATCGCGTGTCCCCCGACTTCTTGGCCACCCGGGGACACCACGTGGCCTCTGCCCTCCTGTGCGCAGCCTGCGGCTCTCCCCCGCCTCGCTCTCTTCAAGCGTCCCCAGTCTCTGGGTGACTGTGGGAGCCCCCAGCCATTTGGCTTTGAGGGAGAGCGTAGAAAACCCAGCTCATGAATGCCACACTCCCTTACGGGCCCCAGATCCCAACTGACTCTACTCTGCACGCTTCCCTAGCCCGGGAAGGAAGGGGCAAAAGGCTGGGGGTCCCAGGGCCGGTCTGCTGCCCTCTGCAAGCCCCAGGGGAGCGGGACCCACCGGGGTGTGGCCTTCCCTTGGTGTGGGAGTCCCTCGAGTCTGCCTGCTCGCTTCTGTGGGCTTCGGGGTCAGCATGCTGGAAGAGTCCCTCACTGCCCCGTCCCCTGGGGGCCGGTGACGGGGGACATGCCCCGTCCACCTGGCAGCACCTGTCACAGCCTCTGTTCCTTAGTCCCCTGTTGTTTGGGAGGTCTCTTCAGGACCCTGTCCCCAGGTTCCCAGGTTTACTTTCTACTTACATTTTAGGAGTATTTTCTCTTTTTTTACTAAGGGGTTTTTTTTTTACTTGTTTCTGGATTTCCAACCATTTTTTTGTTCCTTCCACTCCTGCACCGTCTCAGCCCCATTGCTCTGATTCTTTGCACCTACTCCTCGTCTCAGACAACAGAGACAACAAACATTTCATGCTCGGGGCTTTTGTAGCTGATGGCTTGAAGAGGGGGTGTTTTCCTTCACGAAACATGATGTTAAGGCTCAGAGTTCAGGGTCAGTACAGTAAAGACGGGAGGAAGCACAGCGGATGACCTGGGGTTTTAGCTCCGTCTCCCTGAGACTGGATGCCTGGACGGCAAGCTTGCCCTGGACTGTCCACAAGGACGTCCTGCACGCCGTCATGGAGCTGGGTCTTAACCTTGTGTGGCCGGTGTTTGGATTTTGTGCTTTGAGGGGTGGGGAGGGGCAGAGGTCTTGCTCTGCTCGTCTGTGAGAGCCAGTCACCGGAGCCCAGTTCTGTAACCGGCATATGGCGGGTTCAGAGATTCCGTAAGGTAACTAATCGTATCTAAATTACTATAAAGAAAGAGTGGGTTATAAATCGATGATACAGAAAAACCAAACATTTTATGTCACCGATTTGTCCGTGTATGTTGTGCTTAATTTAGAGATTAACCATGTGGGCATTAAAGTGTACCTGTGCTCCAGAGAATTCTAGACTTCATGTAGAAACGTCTGTCGTAAAACACTGACTTTTATGAAGCTGGAAATAAACGGAGCGGGGGTGGGAGTCCGTGGTAAAGGACAATATAAAGAAAAACAGGCAGCGAGTTGCATGAGGGGTTCATTCAAAGTCCAGAGAAATCTCTTCTCAAGTCATTTCTTGGTGAGTCCACGCAGAGTAAGATCATGACCGTAGAGTAAGATCATGACCGTGTAGCCCGGGGCCCTCTGCTGGCTGTCCTCTGTGGCTCGCAGGGGCCCCCTGGGGCAGGCTCACACGAGGGGCCGGCGCTCCATTGCCGGTCGTTCAGTCTCCGCTGTTGCCTTCGTAATCTCACCCTTCCTTCCCAGCTCGATGCCTGCCTCCTCGCTTTGCACCCACGGTGGAGACCTTGACCTCCCCACTGCCCACCGGCACCGGTTGGTGGTAGCCGCCCGTGAGTTTGGCGGCTCAGAGTGAGGCAGGAGTCTCGGGGTGGCCACCTGTCCACGGCCACGTTTCCTGCCGCAGTTTTGACCCAAAGTCTCGTTGGGGATCCACACTGCTTCTCGATCTTGAGAATAAGGACGAGCCCAACGACCACCGGAAGCAGCAATTGTTAGAATTAAATATTTTTCTGTAAATGTTTTTTTAATGTTTTCTGTAAACGTTCTTTCAACTGTTATCTGTAAATATTTTTAATGCCCTGGTTATAATTCTAGAATATGTGGATTTCAGTTTGCAGTTAACATGTTTCGAACGTTACCACCTTCCTCCAATCCTACGGGAGCAGAATTTGACCCCGAGGAGGACGAGCCGACGTTAGAGGCGGCCTGGCCTCATCTACAGGTACTGAACTCTGGGAGCGCCCCCGAAACCGGGGCAGGAGTTGAATGTGTGTGTCTGTGAGGTTTTCCTCTAAAGCAGGTGCACTGGCCCTAAGGCCTCACCCCAGCTGGTGGCAGGTGCCCCTGTGATTTGTAAACCTGTGCATACAAGGAAGGCATTTCAGCAGAAGTGAGAACATCGAATGGCGTTTTTGTTTGTTTGAACACTTTACCCCAACTACAAAGATACGGAGTTGTCTGTATGTCTGCAGTGGAAATGACTGCTTGGTTGATAGCCATGGAATTGAAGCCCTTTGCAGACACTTCTTGTTCACGGTACCTAGATTCAGCGCACCCCAGAGCTCACCCGCTGACTGACACCTTTTTCTAACACATTTGTAAAGGCAGAAAGTTGGTCGTTGATGAGGCTGGACGCCTGAGAAGGCACGGAGCCCAGCACGAGCAGAGTATGTGCAGGCCGTGTGCCAGGTCAGGGTCTGGGTCGTCCGCAGGAAGGGAGACGGAAAGGGGGAAGCTGGGAACGAGCTAGATGGGGAACAGATCACAAAGGGGGGCTGTCTCGGTGGCAGAACATCCCGCCAAGGCAGGTGGGATTGCTGTGTAACCACAACAGCAGGCAACCCCTCTGATGCAGGGGAGGGACCTCCCAGCGGTGGGTGACTGCGTCTGGGACCCGCTCGCCAAGCCGTCCCAGCTTCCAGTCCGTCCGGCTCTGCCCAGGACACGTGTAGGTGGCAGGATGTAGATCCCACCGGCTGTGGCTGCTACGCACTGTGGTCTCTGACCAGCGTCGGTTAAGCATTGGCGACATCGGCCATGGGTACCATTTTGCTTAAATGCCACTTAAGGGTATAGTCTGTGGTTCTTAGCTAAATAAAATAATTATTGTCGTCAGTTATAACTTGATTAAGCCATGTAATTTGGCATTAATTCTGTAGATAATGTGGCTTTATTTTTTAAGGCTAATATTTTCAGGCAGATATTCAACTCATGGGTGTCTTTGATCTCTATCTCATAAAATACCATGTTATTTGATACATTGTTGTTGTTTTTTTCCTTCTAGCTTGTTTATGAATTTTTCTTAAGATTTTTAGAGTCTCCAGATTTCCAACCTAATATAGCGAAGAAATATATTGATCAGAAATTTGTATTGCAGGTAGGTACAAATTAGCTGAAACTACAAAAGCCGTAATCTACCGAGCGGGAATCCTGAGTCACTAAGTGTCTTTTTCTTCTTGAAGCTTTTAGAGCTCTTTGACAGTGAAGATCCTCGAGAGAGAGACTTTCTTAAAACTACCCTTCACAGAATCTATGGAAAATTCTTAGGCTTAAGAGCTTACATCAGAAAACAGATAAATAATATATTTTATAGGTAAGTCGACGTGTGGGTAATAGCTCTCTTTTTGCATGATGATGCTCGCATCCACACCTAATGCTCCCCTCACCCCATCCTTCCGTTTGGCAGGTGACTGGGGAATGGGGGCGGCCTCCCTTCCCCCCCCCACCCCTGGGGGGGGCCCACCCCTCCTTCTCTGCCTGCTCCCCTCCCTCACCCACCCCCAGCACCTCCCCACTCGGCCTTCCTGTGTTTCTGTTTCCACTTACCTGGGTGCGGGTCCGTCCGGAACCTGTCCAGAGCCAACGGTCCGTCCTTCTGCCTGTGTGTTACTCCACCCTCCCCGTGCATCTCGGAGAGGCAGGAGTGAGGAGTAAAAGCAGGGATCCTTAGGAACTCCTAAGATGGAGAATTGTACCAGAGGCCTGGGGACCCGCGTGTACCCGGGGCAGGAGAGGCCCTGCTGGCCACGGCAGGTGCAGGTGGGCCCGGCCGTCCCTAGGCCTACACGACCACAGAGGCTACCCTGCCTGGGTTTACCTGGGGGAGGGCACAGCCCCGAGGCTCTTGAAAGAATGTTCCATGACATTGCAAGTCCCACCCCCACCCTGGCCCCCGCCTCTCGTTGGTTCTTACCGTCTGAACACCCCTCCACCTGCCTGCCGACATCCCCGTGTTTCTGCTGCTGCCTGAGCCACACGGGCCACTGGTGATTGGGCATGAGCCCCGGGCGAGGCCCGTGTGCGTCCAGGCCGCCCTTCCATCCTCCTCATTTGTGTCTCTGCTCACCTCCGGCTCCTTCCACACTAGCGCCTCGGCGGCCTTTGTTGACCCTCCTGGAACATTCTTTCCACCTGCCCTTCTCCACAGCCTCCCAAGCCTCCGGACACAGCCCCCCACCAGGACGCAGCCCCTGGCTTGGCCGACAGGCCTCCCCATAGGCAGGGAGTGTGTGGGCCGAACACCGCACGTTCTCAGGGCCAGCTTCACGCCCGGCCCGTGGTGGCATCAGATGAGTGTTGATGGATGAGAGAGTTAATGTGGTTTCTTACCCATCCCTGGAAAGATTACCGAATGAGTGGTGTATTCTAAGACTTTGGGCATCCCTGACTCCAGGACGGGTCTCAGTGGTGACAAATCCTAGCGGTGACAGGCTCCGTGGGCAGGCCCCTCTGTGAGGTAAGAAAGCAGGCAGGTTTCACACAGTCTGGCCACAGTGCCAGAGTGAAGGTGACGTACAGGCCCTTGCCCGGAGCGCCACAGAGGACGGCGGGTCCCTTCTTAGACACCATGACCCAGCAAGGGAGAAGGAGAGGGGCCCTGAGACACATGGAGACACTGGATGTGGGAAGTGAGATCCCACCATGGAGACCAGCAGCCTCTGGGGATTCCAGGGCCCATCCCTGTCCCGTGCCCAGCCCGGCCCTGGTGTGCCCCCACCCCACCCTCCCGTGGTCACCGGGGTCTGCGGCTGTCTCTTCACACTTGATAGGACAGTCCGGTGTCAGAGCTCCCGGTGTGCGTGATCTTCCTTTGAGCTCCTTCCAAGGTCCCTACATCCCAGGACCGGCACCGACTGCGGTCAGAGAATGCCATCGCGATTCCTAAATGTCACGTTCCCAGCTCACGTTTCTTGGCATCATGCTTCCTCTCGAACAGGATCATTATGTGGCTGATGTACTTATCTGTCAAGATGTTATGTACATCGTTTAAACAACGAAGAACAGGGACAGTTTAAATTCTGATCTTTTAGGCCTAAAATTAAAGGTCCACCTAAAGTGAGGTTTTTTCTTTAAAACAGGTTTTGTTCAGATAGCAGAATCACAAATCAACACTTGTGTTAAAAGGTCTCATACCACGGGGCACCTGGGTGGCTCGGTCGGTTGGGCGTCCGACTTCGGCTCGGGTCACAATCTCACGGTTTGTGGGTTCAGGCCCCACGTCGGGGTCTGTGCTGACTGCTCGGAGCCTGGAGTGTGCTTCAGATGCTGCATCTCCTTCTCCCTCTGCCCCTCCCCCACTTGTGCTCTGTCTCTCTCTCTCTCTCTCTCTCTCTCTCAAAAATAAATAAATGTAAAAAAAAAGTTTTTTTTAAAAAAGGTCTCATACCTTAAAGAACCTCAATATAATAAATAAAATATTTAAATAGATTACTATTCCAAAGTTATTGCACAAAATTCAATTCTGAGTGCTCTGTGCTAGAGTGTGGCACTTTTGTGTTTCAGCTGTCTTCTCTGTAACTATCATTTTTTTTTTTTAATTTGTTTATTCTCACAGTTCTGTAATCGGAACTGGGCCCCGTGGGCAGGTCTGGTGCTGCACACGGCCTGCGGTGGGCTGGCCAGTCCTGGTGGCTCGGGGCAGGGCTGCAGCCGGCCTCCAGGAGGGAAGAAGCCTCTGCGAGGCTCGGCCAGGAAGTGAAGCACATTCACCCTGCCTTCTGTGTCGATCTGACCAACTCACAGGACGACAGATGCACAGAGAGGGGGACAGGTCCCACCTGTTCATGTGCGGCTCAGAGCACGTCCTGCAGGGGGGACGTTCCGTTTCGGAGGCGGTCTCTGATAAGCAGGTTCTGGCTCAGCTTCTAGAGAGTCCTGATTCCTTTTTAGTTGGACAAGTGAGAAACGCTGGCCTGTTCTGCATGCGTCTTTATGGCTCTCTTCCCATCTGCAACTTCCTCTCCTTCCTGTCTGGAAGAATAAGAGGGAGAATTGTACTAATTTTCTCGTTTTTATACCTCCTTCAGTTCAGGTTAAAATAGCAACGAAGGCTTTATCAGTAAGAATATAGTAATGTTGACTCAGGAGAACAAAACGGATTGTAGCTGAAGGCCGTCGGCCAGTGTGGCTGGATCCCGCGCGACTCTGAGGGTTCGGCCCCTCTTCCCAAGGCCCAGAGCCCAGCTCTGGGGTCTCTGGGCACCTCGTGCAGCCCACTGCTCCCCCAGCCCCCAGCTCGCCAACGAGGGCGCTCAGGTGACGTGGCTGCACTTCCTACAAAGCTACAACGTGGCACCTGTAAACCCAGAAAACAAGCAAAACACAAGGGAGCGTCCAGTCGAGTTCTGTAAATTAAAGTGCTTGTCCGTGGACATGCACCACGGAGGGCAGGACTCCCTGGGGACATCCTCCAGTCTCTAGGCAGGTGGGGGGAGGGAGGGGACATGAGGGACGTGTCCAGCAGCGGCTCGAACGCGTCACCTGCAATATGACCGCAGTGCCCGTTTCCTGCCACCCAGGTCGCCCCGGGCCATCTGGGTAAATCCCCACCTCACCTCGGTGCTGTGGCCACACTCGTGTCCGTGGCACCATGGTTCTCTGCTCAGGTGCCGCCGCCAGCCTGCGTGAGGCGCTCACCCCCACCGCCACATGAACCCCTTGCCCACCTGGGGCCCACCCCACTCCAGTTCCCAGACCCCCGCGCTCGCCCTGCCTTCCCTTCCACGCCGTTTAACCTCCCACAGGGCCCCGGTCAGGCCCCACAGCCTTGAAGAATCCTGGTCGTTCGAAAACGTAGAAATCTTCAGGCCCACCCTCTGGAAATCTCTCCCATCTTGTGGGTATCTGACCTGTTCTTTACCTTGACAGCCCCGTTCCACTTGTTTCCAACAAGGACGAGATTTCAGAGTCAGGTTTCTATAATCATCACAAACTCTTATTTTAGGCTTGGAGCTGCCTCTAAACTTCATTGTCGAGTGAGAGGCAGAAACCTTTCTCAGACACCACTCCTACCACACAGGCGCATGGCGAGGCGTGGGCAGGAGTGAGCTCCTGCCTTCTGGGGAAATCCTCTGGTGGTGGGGACACGTTGCCCTCCTTGGTGTCCCCAGCCTTTTACCGCACGTGTTCAGGCACAGGACAGATGCTCTAGCACCGGGGACATGGTGACAAAGAGTCCTCGCCTGTCCTCAGGCTGATGTGGGCACAGCAGGAGAGGCTTCTCAGAGGACGCAGATCAGCTGCCCACATCGGGGTTCCAGAAGGTGGCGCTTGGAGCAGCGTGGGGGCCGAGCAGGGTGTCTGTGAGGACATAGGTGAGAGGGCCCAGTGGGAAGGAAGGAGCTTCTGCCCTTGCACGGACTGGCCTAACTCTCAGAGGCTTTAAAATTGAGCAAGGCGTCAAGTCAGGCTGGCACGAAGCAAAGAAATCAGGCTAAGGTAAGGGACGGAGAGGGATGTACGCATGGTCAGGAGGACAGCAGTGGCTCATTGTCACACACGGGTGGCTGGAAGGCGAGTGCTCGCAGCACAGACCTTTCGACCTTTCTCTGTGATTGAAAACTCCCAAAATAAAATGTTGGGGGCGGAAATTGCACAGTCGCGTCGGGAAGGGTGAGCCGCCCCCAGGACAGTCTTCCAGGAGGCGTGCCTGCCACCAGGCATCTGTGTGACACTCCCCCCAAGTGCATCATTTCCTCGTTCAGAGGCTTGTGGTCTTTCCAGCTATTACCTCAGTGTCTCATTCTAAATGGCAAACTGCTTTTTCTAGGTTTATTTATGAAACAGAGCATCACAACGGCATAGCAGAATTACTGGAAATCCTGGGGAGGTGAGTGCTGTGCGCCTGGCAGTGACGTGGAATGTATTCCAGAATGATCCAGTTCACGGAGTCGAGAGCCCTCTCCAGAGCGAGGCAATTGAAACCATTTCCAAAGGAACCAAACCTCGCTTGATGGAAGGGGTGGGTGAGGTCTTGGGTTAGAGCCCCCCAGACAAGAAGCCTTCTTGTGTACACGGCTCCGTGCACAGATTCTGTTCCACATGCCTCCTTGAAGATGGCTAAGAGGGTTTATGTTTTGACATTTAGAACGGATCGTTTATTATACCTTGGGGGTATTGAGTAAATGCTAACATTTCTAATTGCTTTCATTTTATAAATTTTTCATATGTATACTTGTAACATTAATGTTTCAGAAATTTCACCGTCTTCGCCCAAGTAGAGTTCTTGCTTGCTACCATTTTTTTTTCATCAGTGACCTGTAGATTTTATATGAGACCTCCAACCCGCTGTTTCCCAAAGAGAGTGCCTTGGGGTTCCACAGCCAAATAAACTTGGAAGTGCCCTCCCGGCACCTTCCCTGGGGACTCAGCTGCATTAGCAGCTGAAGGTCCTGTGGGGAGGGGTCCTCTTCGCTGGTGTTTAATCTGATGATCCCCAAAGCCTTCGGGACACAAGAAACCTGTCTCAGGGAACACTGTCAGCTTCCAGTCGATCTGTGCTCCAGTCGCGCTGAGAAGACGGTGCTCGCTATTTTAGATCTAACTTGAAAAAACCATCAGTCCTTGTGGACAATTCTGCTTTGACCTGCGTCAGCACATTGGGCGGGTTTCTCTCGCTCAGGAGAGCGTAGCGAGCGGTCCAGGGGCCCTTCCTAGTTCCACTCTCGGCTGCCGTTTCCTTAGCAAGGTGGGGGATGATCCCCTCACGGGGCTGTCGCGAGGACGACACGCTGTGTGAGATGTCCAGCGCGGCCGGGCACGGCGTGTGCACGGGCCTCCACGCTCCCAGCAGCTGGGATCGCTGATTTTATCCCCCTGGAAGAGTTGTTTGGTCTTGTGGGCCTCCCCCATGTGAAGGAGCAGGTCGTCGCTAATGCCCTCTTCAGACGGACCCTGCCTCCTGGATGGCACGGGACAGTCTAGAACTCGCTTGACTGCTCTGTGGCCCTACCACGTGTCTGTGCTTCCCTAATAATAAAACCAGATAAATAGTAAGTAATGAAGCCTGCTTGCCCAACTGGGCACCAGTAGATAAGCTACTTGACATCAGAGACCAAAACTTCAGTTTATTTTTTTTTTAAGTTTATTTATTTTTGAGACAGAGAGAGACAGAGCACGAACGGGGGAGGGTCAGAGAGAGAGGGAGACACAGAATCGGAAGCAGGCTCCAGGCTCTGAGCCATCAGCCCAGAGCCCGACGCGGGGCTCGAACTCATGGACCGCGAGATCGTGACCTGAGCTGAAGTCGGACGCTTAACCGACTGAGCTACCCAGGCGCCCCCAAAACTTCAGTTTAAAGACTAGGATCAAGACCCCCTTTCTCTGCAGGAGGGAGCAGCTTTCTGGCTGATTCTTAACCAGCTCCCGTTCTGCACACAGACTCACTTCTGCCAGCATTAGGGTAATGAACCCGAATTTCTCGGGGGAAGTGTGACTTCCTAAAAGTGGGTGAAGGCCAAGGGAAGGTGCCAGCTGTGGAGCTGGAGTCCCACCTGAGCTGCCCGGCCTCCAGGCCTGTCGAAAGAAGCCAGTGTCGCCCCCAGGGACTCCTGTTCTGGGTAACGCCCCACAAACCAGAATTTTAGAATTATCTTCTAGTTACTAACAAAGATAAAAATGACTATGCTTCTTGGAAGGTATTTCATTTTCTTTTTAATTTCTGCTAATGTCTGCCTCTTTTGTGAAACGTACATTTCACTTACTGATAGTTGTGCTGAAAGTCAAGGCTTTTTTTTTTAACCTGGAATTTGTGAGTATTCAGACTTGGACTACATTCTGTTTTCGCAGCATAATTAATGGATTTGCCTTACCACTAAAAGAAGAGCACAAGATTTTCTTATTGAAGGTGTTGCTACCTTTGCACAAAGTGAAATCTCTGAGCGTCTACCATCCACAGGTAAGGGGTGCTCTGCAGCATTATGTCGGTGGGGGCGTGCACTAGCTGGGTGTCTCCATGTGAGCGGCAGTGAGCTCGGACACAGAACCCCAGCCGTTCCCTGGGGGTGCGCTCACGTCGCCTTGCAGATGTCGTTTCTGGTGATAATTGAAAGGATACAGGGGGGCGCCTGGGTGGCTCAATCGGTTGGGCGTCCGACTGCAGCTCAGGTCACGATCTCGCAGTTCATGCGTTCGAGTCCCGCATCGGGCTCTGTGCCGACAGCTCGGAGCCTGGAGCCTGCTTCGGGTTCTGTGTCTCAGTCTCTCTGTCCGTCCCCAGCTCATGCTCTGTCTCTCTCTCTCTCTCTCTCTGTCTCAAAAATAAACATTAAAAAATAAATCAATCAAATTTGGCTCCTTCAAGGAAAAATCTCTCTGCAGCCAGTGAAATGGCCTACGAAAATGTGAGTTTTTTAACTCAGCTGTGGGCTTTTTACAGTTTGCAGAAATCTACAGTTTTACTGAAAATTCGGTCAGTAAGTGTTGATACCCGGTTAGCTGGCCGCACTTTGCCAGAAGAGGAGGTTTTTCCTTCACTTTTGCCCCCGTGAATCCTGCGTAGACAAGTGCCGAGGGTCGGGGACAGGCCACGTGCCCATTCACCAGCAGCTCTGAGTGGCTCTGGCAGCCAGTGGGCACCTCTGTCCCTCACGTTGGGAGCGGCTTGGGATGAATCACAGAAAGCCTATTCTTGACTTGATCCTAATGACGTCGGCTTCCTGGGAAGTATTTTACTTTGAGGCATTTTTTTTCCTTCTCTTTGCTGTTAACTGGTGATAGTATCTTTATATCCAACCAGATCGTGGTCCTGTTGATTGTTTTTTTAATTAAGTTTATTTATTTTTGAGAGAGAGCAAGGGACAGTGAAGGAGGGGCAGAGAGAAAGAGAGAATCCCCAGCAGGCCCCACACTGTCAATGCAGAGCTGGACACGGGGCTTGAACTCACAAACCGTGAGATCATGACCAGAGCCTAAACCAAGAATCAGACACTCAGCCCACTGAGCCTCCCGGGCGCCCCCTGTTAACTGTTCTATAGAAGAGGGATTAACAGTTCAGAGGTTGAAGATGGAAGCAGATTTTAATTTGGTTTTTCCCAGCTCTTAGGTCACTTGTTCATTACAATCTCCAAAAAGACCAGGAGAAAAATCCCCATCAACCCCAGGCTTACCTGTTGGTGTTAGTCCAGAAGGCTGTCTCCTGATTTTTTTAGCTTTCTGCTGCACCTGGTCCCCGACAGTCCCCGTCAGAGCCCCGGCAGGGCTTGTGGCGGAGAGCCCGTGCCCGCCCGACGGGCGCCACCTGGAGGGACGGGGGCAGCACGTGGCAGCGGGAGACGCGGCATTGCTGGGTCACAGCACGGGGTTGACGCTTCCTCTCCTCCTTTCCAGCTGGCGTACTGCGTCGTGCAGTTCTTAGAGAAGGACAGCACCCTCACCGAACCGGTGAGTACCTTCCCCGGCCGGGCGGTGGCGTCACGTGTGGGCAGTGGCGTCACGTGCGGGCTTCCCTGAGTGTGGGTCCCGAGGTAGGTCCGCGGGCCACAGAGCCGTCCAGACCGCTTTTCACCTCGAGTCACACTGCCGACAGACGCACCGATTTCCTGCACATGCTGTGTGCTTTCAGACTGTCGTGATTTTACTTACAAGTTCCGTTACTGCGGCGATTATTGTACACGATTGGATTGCCGTCCTCTCTGTGCAGGGCTTGACTCCTTCGAACGTGACACGCTTGAGCGGTCGTGGTCGCTGGGTCGCGTGCCGGACTGTGTGAGATCTTGGTCTAACCACGCTGGTAACCGGCTTCAGTCAGACCACCCGCAGTGAGTTCTCGAAACGCTTGTGCCAAAGAGCCTTACGGCCTGAGAAGTTCCTTCTGCCTTCGAGGGTAGCGACTCCGTGTTCGCTGAGTCAACCGTGACAGGTTGCTGCCACTGAGCGTTCAGATCTCCCAATTTCTTGGCGTGTGATCTTTCTTAGAAATGAAAAGCAGTTGTGGCCCAGATTAACAAAGTTGAGTGTGTTGGGTGCCAGGCTAAGCATTTGAATGTGCTTTTTTTAACAGCTTTATCGAGATATAATTCACATGCCATACAATTCACCCACTTAAAGTGTACCATTCAGTGGCTTTTTGGTATATTACGCTATCGATTATTGTAATCGTGGTGAAGCATATACAACATGAAATTTGCCATTTTCAGTGCACGAGGGGCATGAGTTACATCCCAGGGCCACACAGCTGTCACCACTGTTCCAGAACTTTGTCATCACATTGCCCCAGACAGAAACTCTGTCCCCACCCCCACCCCACCCCCAGACACCGACTCCCGCTTCCCCCCTGCCCGCCCCCTGGTGACCTCTCACCTGCCTCTGTCTCTACAAGTTTGCCTCCGGGCACCTCAGATGGGTGGCATCGCGAAGGACGTCCTCAGGGCTCGTGCGGGCCGTGCCTGTGTCGGAACTCCATCCCCGGGTGTGGCCGTGCACTCTCCCTTTCTCCCTTGTGTGGTGTTCATCTGCTCCTCTATCTGTGGACGCTGGGCTTGCTTCCATCCCTTGTGATAATGCGAGCCGTGTGGCTGTGAACGTGGCCGTGCAGGTGTCTGTGCAAGTCCCTGCTCTCAGTCCCGCTGGGCGTGCAATTCAGAGTGGAATTGCCGGATCAGGCAGGAATCCCGTGTTTAGCCTTGTGAGGGGCCACCAGACTGTCCTCCGCAGTGGCCACATGGGGTTTCAGGGTCCCACTTTCTCCGTCATCACTTGTCCCTTCTTTTATTCTAGCACCTAGTGAGTGCATGGTGGTGTCTCTCGGTGGCTTTTTGACTTGCATTCCCCTCTTGACTGGAGACGTTGGGCATCTCTTCCAGCGCCTGTTGGCCACCCATGGGTCTCGGACAAACGTCTTTAGATCCACCGCCCATTTTTTATTAACTGGTTGTTTTTTATCATTGAGTAACAAAAGTAAGAAGTACTGAGTGCCAGTTTCAGTGTTTGAATATTCTTTTCAAAGTTACTGGTGGAATAAGAAAGGCAAATGTCATCATTCTGGCATCTTCTCTGTCCCCTTGGCCGTCTTTCACAGTGGTCCCATGAGGCTGTGTTTTATAGTGGAAATGCATGAGGAATCCGTAATGCTCTGTTTGCAAGTTACACGGGCTCCTGATCTCTGCTTTTTCTGAGCTTCTAAACTCCAAACGTAGACACCATGTGTCACCCACCAACTCAGGAAAAGCCCTTGACATCACCCCCCAACGCCTGCCCAGCTCCCCTTCCCGGGGCCCCCGCACGCCTCCGCCCCAGCTCTGAGATTCTGGAAGCCCCCAAGGAAAGGCACCAAACTTACCAGACTTCAGTGTCAAACCAGGAGAGTTTCCCCCACTTAGACTAGGGTATCCGCCTTGAGAGAAAACTTGGGAAGCACCAGGGATAAAGCCTCTTCTCCAGTGGTGCCCTGTGCTCAGTTCCTCTGAGTTTGAAGGACGTCTCCAAACTAAAGGGTGAGAACCAGGGGTGCCTGGGTGGCTTAGTCAGTTGAGCGTCCGACTTCAGCTCAGATCGTGGTCTCACAGTTGGTGAGTTCAAGCCCCGTGTCGGGCTCTGTGCTGACAGCATGGAGCCTGCTTCAGATTCGGTGTCTCCTTCTTTCTCTGCCCCTTCCCCTGTTTGTGCTCCCTCTCTTTCTCTGTCAAAAAAGAATAAACATTAAAAAAAATGAAGGGTGAGAACCGTTGCTGGAAAAAGTAATATGGGAACAGATTCTAACACATGCCTTTTCCTTTTCTGACTCTTCACTGTGTATGTTTCTCATACTCTTTGGGGGCTAAAGAATCCACCCTGTCTTGGCTGCGTTTACCCCACACCAGGCCTTTGGTGTGGCACCCCGGACCCCGGCCGGGTCCGTCGCAGCCCAGGTCCCAGTCCTGCTTCAGCAGGCCTCCGTTCTCCTGCGCCCGAGAGTAGGGTGAAGGCTGACAGGGCTCGTGTTTAGTTCCCACTGGTCGAGCTGGTAGAACCTCGCAGGAGTGAGAGCCCTCGACTGCAGCTGACGGACGGCGGGCTGGCTGCGACTGGGCCCTGACATCTCGGGCACAGAGAAGCTTCGGGCCCCCACACGCCCCACGATTGCCACCCAGCATCACTTCGTTCCTGGATTCCCAGCGCAGGCAACATAATGCTGTCTCTCGGCCACAGAAAGCAGATTTAGTTTTCTTCACGTTGAAAACATTCAGACCCTCGCCTTAGTGAGCGCCTTCCTTTGAAATTCACATATTATGAAAATACAAAGGCTGATCTGTCTTACTTCAGCACTGAAAGTTTGTTGGTAATAAAAAGAACGGGTAAACTCTTGTGAAGGAGCGGACACGGCACACACATGGGTCTCAGGGTCCTGGACCCAAGGCGCCCCTGAAGCTCGTGCGACCAAGGTCAGGAATGTTTAAAGTATGGTACGTTTAAAAGACCTGTGTTGCTCCCGTTTAAGGTCTGTAATTAATCTTTCTACTTGTAAACTGTGTATGGTGCTGAAAAGCTGCCTGGGCACGTTGAACACATACACTGTTGTAAGATCGGGAGCTCGGCAGATCGTGGACAGAAGTAAAATCATGTTTTCACGCACCTGTTGCTTTAGGCTACTCGACTTTTACTACAGGGTCTGGCGGGAACTCTTTTTCCCTGGTATTCAGGGGAGGGGGCTCCCCAGGCACCAGGCCAGAGCCACTAGCATGCACGCCCGGGCTCGCCTGCCCTCCCCAGCCCTGTCCGGAGAGCGGCAGCCTGTTGAGTTTCCGAAGGAAAGTTCGGCGCGTGACGTGCAGAGAGCCGCTTTTGCCTAGATCAGCTTCCCAGGCAGGCCCCTCTTCGCCAAAGCGCTGCCAAGCTCCAAAGCCACGGGTACCAGCCATAGGTTGTTCCCAGTAGTGTGAAAAGTAGGTCCAGCGTGGGGCTCTGATTCCAGAAACAGCACCTTTTCCAGAGACATTGAGTAGCTAAACCAGGTGTGTTCTGTGTCCCGTGTATCACTGTATTTTTCCTAATAAAGCTCCATTTGACAAACGTCAAGGAAGAGTGGCTTTGCGAAGTGAGTGACACCTGCTGTGTTCTTAACAGTGGCTCCCCGACTGCTGGTAGATAGCAGGTGCTCAGTAAATGTTCACTGAGTGATTTTGAGCAACAAGTAGGAGAAAAAAATCATTAAATCATCGATTTTTTTTTTTAAGAAAGTATTTTGAGAGATCATCATGCTATAAATGTTTAGATCAGACTTCAGAACTAGGAGGATTTTCTTATAAATTTGGGGGTTTTATAAAATGTAATACCATAAAAGATTACCCAGGAGCCTGAATGCCAAAAGCATTCTCAGAGCTGTCCTAGCCGGACGTTGTTCGAAGGCCCACCGTGTTTTTAGCCACGGCAGCGAGCAGCTGGCCTGCCGAGCTCTGCAGGGGTGTCTGTACAGCCAGTGGAAGCCACCAGCCGCCCCAGACGGGCTGACATTCGCAGTGATTTTCACAGCCGTCCTGATGCTAGGGGTTGAGACAGCGGTTCCCGAAATGGCCGTGACCGGCAAAGGGCTGCTTGAGAGTGACCGGTTGCTGTCGTACATGGGCAAGCGTGCACGTGTAATTGTGTGCAAATGTTGTGGGTCCTTGTACTATTTTAGAATTAAGGTGGCTCGCCTCTAGAAATATGTATTCTTTTTTTTTTTTTTTTAATTTTTTTTTCAACGTTTATTTATTTTTGGGACAGAGAGAGACAGAGCATGAACGGGGGAGGGGCAGAGAGAGAGGGAGACACAGAATCCGAAACAGGCTCCAGGCTCTGAGCCATCAGCCCAGAGCCTGACGCGGGGCTCGAACTCACGGACCGCAAGATCGTGACCTGGCTGAAGTCGGGCGCTTAACCGACTGCGCCACCCAGGCGCCCCTAGAAATACGTATTCTTAATCCTCACCAAGCCAAATCTGATATTTTGGGTGGACGATCTTTACTGGTGTGGTTGCAGGAGGAAATTTGGAAACTAAAGGAGGGAGGTGAAGAAAGGTTGCCCCACGGAAACTCCTTCTACCCGTCTGACTTGGGCAAGGAACACAAGGTCCAGTCCCCACAAACGAGGAAGCTGCCACCATCCGGATCAACGTGCCTCGAGGGGGCGGGCCGCACAGATGCTCCCTGGCGGGGTCCCATCTGAGGCCGCGCTGCCGTGCCGTCCGCGGGCCAGCGCTCAGATGCAAGGTCCTCGCGGCCCCTGGAGGCAGTTACCAGCCCGAGGTCACTGGTCACGCACACAGGGGACAGCAGGGCCCGACCCCGGGTCCCTCCACAGCCCTGCGTGGCGTGAGCTGGTAACAGCGTCAACTTACTCCATGTCTCTCTCCTTTGATACATTTTAGCACAGTTTAGTTAGCACAGTCGAAACACCACGTGTACACACGTAGTACATACGTTTACGTATAAATACACGTGAAAGATCGATTGGAGATCAACAGATTGTGCATACGCACGTGTGTCGCCAACACTCTCAGAACTGGCCGCTTGTGCACCGAACGAATACACGAGCTCATATGCTCCCTGTTTCTCCATCGTTCTTTCTCTCTCAACCCTCCGAACTGCTTGTTTTTTAACCTATTTATTCCTAAAAGGACCTACTCCCGTGGCGGTCCAAGAGAGAGGGTCACAGAAATTAAAGTTGCATTTCTTAAGCAATGAAGTTTGACCTGTTTCTCTAATTATAAAAAAAAAAAAAAAAAGTGCTAATTTACTGAATTGCTGTTCCTTCTGTAAGGAACAGAGCAGCACCTTCTTGTGATGCTCTGCTTGCGGTGGGGGGACACCCTCATGAAAAACAGAACTCTTAACTCACAGATGCCGGGTATCACGGACGTCACGCCGTGTGTTGTCTCTTCGGTAGGTGGTGATGGCCCTTCTCAAATACTGGCCAAAGACGCACAGTCCGAAAGAAGTCATGTTCTTAAATGAGTTAGAAGAGATCTTAGACGTAATCGAACCATCGGAATTTGTGAAGGTCATGGAACCCCTCTTCCGGCAGCTGGCCAAGTGTGTGTCCAGCCCACACTTCCAGGTACACAGGGCGGGGGGAAGGGCCTCATGTCCGCGTCCGCGTCGGAGGTGACAGGCTTTGGGGTATCGCAGGTCATACTTGGCTTCTCGTGTAATTGGGAGGTAAACTCCCAGCCTAGCTGTACTTCAAAATAAGATGCTAGGACCTTAATTCTGTCAAACGCACCCCAGCATCTCGACCCCCTCCCTGAAAACATGTTTCTCGCCAAGAGTGATTAGTCCTGGCCCCTCTGTGAACCTGTCTTTATGTTCAGTGTGCCCCAAATGCGTAAAACCCTGCCGTCCACAGCTGAGGGGTGGGCACTTGTAGGTGACATAAAACTCGGCCCCCACAAGCACTTTGTTTCCAACACACACACGTTCTGACTTTTGTCCCCCACCCAATCCTGTTTGAGGGGCACCCCAGTCACATCCTGCTTTCCTCGGCCCCTTGTGCAGCCTTCCGGGCCTCATTCTGAGGTCGTCCTCAGGGCCCGTGCTTAGCCTGTCTGCCTCCATTGGACATACTGGCCTGTATCACCAGCTCACCGTGAGCAAGGCGGCCCCACCCACATGCCCGCCCCCGTTCCCGTGCCCTTGCTCACTGGCTGTCCCCACTGGGCTCCTCCTGGCCCTCTTCCAGCCACCGCACCCCCCTCCCCGCACCACCTGACACCTGCCCTTCCTCCGTCAGGGCCCTCCTGGGGATGCATTCTGCCCCACACATGTCCCTTTCCTAGCTGCTGCGTGCCCCCCGACCTACCCCTTCTAGTAAATTCATTCTCCCCTCATTGGTCTTCCCCCCCCCCAGAACGGAAGCTCCACTCCCCCTGCTCACTGCTGACACCTCAGAGCCCCGCGCTGGGTAGGGGTGGGTGGAAGGCGTGAGGAAGGAAGGCGGTTGACCTGTGTCCTCAGTGGTAGCCCAGGGTCCGGTGTAAGTGTGTGTTGAGTGAGTGGAGGAAAGAGTGACCGTTTTCCTGCTGTACAAGAAGTCCTCTCCCTTTGGTTGAGGGCTCTTCAGGGTTACGGTCTGGAGCATTTGGGGTTTGTGGAGATGATTCTCTAACCCAGTGTAATTCATTGCCTGTTCACAGAGTCGTGGGGAGGGCATTGCTGGATGTTTGTCGCCATGGTCACAACAGCTGTGCCCTCCGTCTTCCAGGTGGCGGAGCGAGCGCTCTATTACTGGAACAATGAGTACATCATGAGTCTAATCAGCGACAACGCGGCCAAGATCCTTCCCATCATGTTCCCGTCCTTGTACCGCAACTCCAAGACCCACTGGAACAAGTGAGCGAGCTGGCTGCCGCCCGCGGGGCCCTGGAAAACTTTGCAAATCTTGCTGATGCCTCAGCCCAATTAAGTCCGAGATAGCAGTTAAAAACCAAAACGTAGATTTGTTTGTTTGTTTGTCTGTTGGGCTCACAGTGAAGTAGGAGCGGGACTGTATCTGTGGCCTTGTCTTCGCCTCCTCGCCCCCGTTTCACGCCAACACGGAGGCAGGTTTGTTGGGGCAGCGCCTTCCTGGCCTCGCCGTAGGGACCCGTCCCAAGGAGCTGAAGGCGGCCGCGAAGCCTCACGGGGCGCAGTCCCCGCGGGAGCACGGGGGCCACCCCGAGCCTCGGCCACACTCTCTGGGGACCCCTCCAAGAGAGCACGAGCCACCCGCCTGTGCAAGGGCCGAGCAGGGACTAGAAACACAACCTCGGGAGTCTCGGATTTGCTTCTCTCTCCCTCGTCCTGCCCCTTTAGCAAGGATAGAGACACTGGGCAGCGGTCTTCTGACACCTTGAAGGGAACAGTCGGTGCGGGTTCCCGACTGGTGCTCACGTCACTTACCGTTTACGTGACTACGGGCCCCAGGGCTTTGCTGTCGCCTCCTTCTCTCCTTTCGGCCCTTTTTCTATACGATAGTCATTCAGGCAGATCCGAAAGCAGGGGGCAGAGCCTCCACACCCAGTGCCGCCCCCTTGTTTACAGGCGAGGAGAGCAGGACTCGGGGCGGTGGCCGGTGGTGGTCGGGCCACACTCGCGAGCTGGCGGTCCGGCTCGCAGGGTCTCCCGCACACCCTCCCACCGTCCCGGCTCACGTCCTCGCCCCCTCTCGCTCGGCCACAGTTTCCTCATCTGAGAAATAGAGAATGTTGGCATCCGCCTCGGTGGTTTGTGTTGATTCATCAAGAAAATCCGTGCTCACGTGCAGAAAGCACTTGCAGCCACCGTCACCTCCTTGTGAAGTTCATGGAGGTGAGGCTGATAGATGTAGGGTCCCAGGCACCTAACCGGTATCCGGTGAACGTTCGCCGTGGGCACGCGGCTGTAGGGGTCGCAGCCCCAGCCGCCGGGTCCCGGGTGTGTACGGCCCAGCAGACCCCGCCTCAGTATATCGACTTTCAGCAACCTTTTCTATGTAACGTGCATTTCTCGTTGCGCTCAGCAGGTGACGGAGCGTAGCCCTCGTCCCTGTGTGTCATTTAGTGTGACAGGAGAGTCAGCAGTGACCGCTGACCGGCTGCAAAGCCCTGCCGGTTGCAAAGAAAGAAGGGTTATTTCAGGTGTTTCCAAATGCGAGTTGGGTATCATGAAGTGAGTTCAGAAGTAGCTGTGAATCCTGCAACAACCACAAAAGCAGCAGCAGCAGCAGCAGCAGCAGCCACGGTTCGAGGCTTAAGTTTTTCTGCCGTTGCTCACGACGCTGTGGGTTGACCAGGCTCTGCTGGGCAGTTCTTGCTTTGGGGAGGTTTTTTGGTCTTAATTTTTCTTTCTTTTAATTATTTTTGAGAGAGAGAGAAAGCACAAGCAGGGGAGGGGCAGAGAGAGAGGGAGACACAGACTCTGAAACAGGCTCCAGGCTCTGAGCTGCCAGCACAAGGCCCGATGTGGGGCTCGAACCCACAAACTGTGAGATCATGACCTGAGCCGAAGGAAGTCAGACACTTAACTAACAGCCACCCGGGTACCCCAGGGCAGTTCTGCTGACCTTACCGCGGTCCCCTTGTGGCTGTCGTCTGATGGCAAAGGGGGACTGGCGTCCTCTCCGGACCCCACTGGGTCTCAGAGCAGCGGGGCCTCCCCCCTCTCATGGGTGTCAGAGCCGGGAAGTTAAGTGCCATTAAGCTATCCTATGGTAATTTTATATTCTGTCTTCCAGAGCTCTGTTTTGGCATGATTAAAAACTTTTCTGTTCTTAATTAATAAGATTAAAAGGAAACTGACGTTTATGGGAAATAAAGGGTTTCCGTTATTGTCCCCAACACATCCCAGTGGGTTATAATTACGTATACATTCTCAAATGTTTGTTTCTAAGAGAGAAAGGGCGTGAGTGGGGGAGGGACAGAGAGAGAAAATCCAAGCAGGCCCCTGCTGCCAGCACAGAGCCCGACACGGGGCTCAAACTCACACACGGTGAGATCAGGACCTGAGCCGAGATGAAGAGTCGGACGCTTAACCGACGGAGCCACCTAGACGCTCCTGAACTGTATTTTTTCAAGTTTCAACATTCTTTTTTTTTTAATTTTTTTTTTCCAACGTTTATTTATTTTTGGGACAGAGAGAGACAGAGCATGAACGGGGGAGGGGCAGAGAGAGAGGGAGACACAGAATCGGAAACAGGCTCCAGGCTCTGAGCCATCAGCCCAGAGCCCGACGCGGGGCTCGAACCCACGGACCGCGAGATCGTGACCTGGCTGAAGTCGGACGCTTAACCGACTGCGCCACCCAGGCGCCCCTCAACATTTTTTTATTCTGTTTCCAAGGAAGGTGGTTTTTGGCCGCCGTCAGCCAGGACACCACACCGAGAGGCCTCGGGGCCGGCTGCTCCGTGAGGGGCCGAGTGGCCGCCGCACGGGCTGGGAGGCCTGGGAGCCGTCGGGCCGAGCGGGGAGGAGGAGGGCTGTGGCCGCGCAGGGCGAGGCGGGGAGGGGTGGACGGACAGGTGGCGTGTTCGAAGCCTGAACAGGAAGTTCTGCTTACAGGACAATACACGGCCTGATCTACAACGCACTGAAGCTCTTCATGGAGATGAACCAGAAACTGTTTGACGACTGTACCCAGCAGTTCAAAGCGGAGAAGCTGAAGTAAGTTGCCCCCTTCCAAAGCTGCTCCCTCGAGGACTTTTTCCTCGGTCCTGAATAGACCTCTTCCGTTGTTTGTCCGGAAAAGCTCATCAAGTCTCTAAAGCAAAGTCAAGTCTCTCATACTTGGAAAACAAATGAAAACGTGTCGTGTTAGCTCATCTGCAGAGAACTTCTCTGTCCCCCGTT
>NW_024412396.1:73246460-73342015 GCF_014898765.1 Herpailurus yagouaroundi
ACACGTAAAGGCTGTGAGGTATAGTGATTTTTTAGGTTCACAAGGCAGGAATTTGGATTCTGTCCCATCAGATTTCTGCGAGAGAGCAAGTGCCTATGTCAACAGAGCTTTATTGGGCCCCTTCTGGAGCCTGGCCCGTGTCCTTCACAGAGCCAGGGCCCCACTCTCACGCTTGAAGGGTGTCAGAGTCCGGCGTGGGCTCTGGGCAGGTTTTATTCTTTGCTTCTCTACCACTAGAAGCTGGCTAAGACAGAGAAACGTTGAACGAGTGTAGTTCAAATTACAGGATATTTATGAACAGCCGTCACATTCATTCTGTAGACAGTATGTACATGGTTACCTGCACGCCAGGCCCTGTTTTAGGCTCTGGCAACACAACAGGGCACGAAACAAAAATCCGTGCCCTCGTGGGTAGTGTGGAGAGGGAAGACAGCAAAACACACAGAAGGACGGTGTGTGCAGGGTGTGAGGTGAGGGTCCGCAGAGCAGGGAAGGCGCACGGGCACACGTGCACAGGCCGTCTTCCGGGCCCCCTCCCGGCTGAGCGCAGTGTTCAGACGCGCCACCGGCTCTTCAGAGGGCAAGTATCTTAGCTTTCTGAAAAGGATCTTGCAGCACATTTTCCAGATTTAAAAAAAAAAAAAAAAAAAAAGTTGAGTCCAGGTGGTTAAGTGATTCGCCAAAGGTCATGTGACTCACTGGTGGGGGAATCTGACAGGAACCAGGTCTGAAGACCGTCCCTTTTTAAAGCCCCCCTTGTTGGGACATCGGCTCTTAACCTTGGTGCCTTTACGCTATGGAATGGTCTCACCTTTCATGGCTCTGTGAGCTTTTCTTCAAAATTATATAGGTCTTCTGCAGAAGCAGCGAAACCAGGAAGGACAGAGACCTGAGATGTACTCGTATAAGTCTTCCTAGGAATCCACATGCCTCAACGTGTTAAAATTCTAGCACATCTAGTTGTTAAATCTTCTCCCCTAAGTCTGGCTTGTGTTTTGCATTTCGTTTTCCGTGTTAACCTATATTGTGATCACCACTGTGAAGAATGTGGAGTAGAAACCAGAAAGTGACAGAGGGAAGCAGGTGATTGTGTTGCTGGCCTTGTCATTGTTTCCTCTCTTGAATGTGATCCCTCTCTCTAACGCCAATGACATTTTACTATTTTTCAGAGAGAAGCTAAAAATGAAAGAACGAGAAGAAGCGTGGGTTAAAATAGAAAATCTAGCCAAAGCAAACCCCCAGGTACTAAAAAGAGTAACGTGAAAACGTCTAGGGTATCTCTTGAATGTTTTTTTGAGCTAGGAATGTGGCTGCATCACGGGCAGGGAGGGGGTCGGCTTCACTAACCTTGTATGTGGAAACGTCTGCAATAAAAATACTTCTCAACTTTCGTACAAGTAACTTATTTTGCCCCACCAAGTTTTTACCACAGAATTGACCTTTTTTTCCTCTGTTTTTTCAATAAGATCTAAATCTTAACCAATGTACTGTGGTAAAAAGAAAGCCAGGATACAACGTCTATCTTGGGCCAAGATCAGGATTTGCTTTCTCCTCACCAACGTCATAGATGCTGTAGCTCAAACGATACGTCCCTTTCTTTTTAATATCAAAGTCCAAAAGAAAGGAACATAGATTTGAAATCGATGAAGTGTGATGTCCGTGTCCTCTTTTCCTAAAACTAGGTTCCTATACGCTGAGCCTTTTAATCGTTAAAAATTGCCTGACGTCTGCGTGTTAGCAACTAACCCTCTCTCCCGTCCTCGCTAGAAGGTTCCAGCGCGCTCTGGCAGGTGCGCGCACGCGGCATGTCTCCCGGAGCAGGCGATGCGGTGGCCCGCACGGCGCCCGCCCTGGGGCTCCGAGGGCGGCTGGGGGTTCTGGGTTGTGTGGTCTTTGGTGTTACGCACGCTGGTCTGGGTGACTGGAGCACTGCCTCTACGGGCGGGCCCCCTGGTCACCACGGGGCCGCTCTCCTGAAGATCGTCTGTGCGCCTCTCCACCACAGTAACAGCCCGCTGGCGGTCCTCAGGCTCCCAGAAAAGCTTGTACCTGACAAGAACCCCTCGGTATCCTCAAAATCCCAAAAGGCTCTTTGAGGTGAAGCTAGGTTCCAAGCCATGTGTTTCCTTGGGCCAGAGGCGGGCGTAAATCATTCACTAAGTCGGTTGTGCGGGATTCGTGGCTCTCTGACATCTCCTAAAAAACAGCACGTGATCACGAAGCTAAAAGTGTGTGTTGATGTAATGTATCAATCGTGTTCCCTTTGATAAAACCGCATTCGAGAGACTTACACCTCAGGAAAGCGGAATGACGTTAAGTGAGGCCTTCCTTCCGCCCTGGAACTACCCCCACGGCCCTTCCCTGACACGACCGATTCTGTGCTCTGCCACAGAACTGCTCTGTCCACCTGCTGGAACAGAAGGGATGTTGAACGTGAGGCTGGAATACTGACGTTTGTTCCACAACACCGTGAAAGCCCAGATCCGGGGCAGGTGGAGGTGGAGGTGGAGGTGGAGGGGCCCTGCCTGACGGCCCCGTGCAAAGGGCAGCCAGCCGGGCGTCCCGGCCAGGATCGCCAGACACCCCACCACACACGCACCCAACACCCTCACCTGAAACCAGCCAGAAAGGCTGATTTTTAGCTGTGTCGCCTGGAACGTAGAAACAACCTCATGGGAAACCGCATCAGGCTTTCACGTTACAAACGAAAGAGCGGGTTGGCTGTGTAGCAAACGTGGCCTCGTTTCGCCGCTGTGCTCTCTTCCCTTTTGCTGAGCTGCTCCTGCGTTTTCTTACGTGACACGTTTCCTCCTCTGGGCCGCTCTCTGCTGTGTCCCAGGCAGGCGACGCTGTAAGCGCCCTGGGCTGCACCTGCGGGGAATGTGGCGTTCTGGGCGCCGTGTTGACCGTCTCCCCGTTGAAACCGCGTGTGACCCGAGCCCCGCGAGTCCTGCCTGCATGCAGCAGTCCCCGATGCAGCGTCTCCAGAAGGAACACGCTTCACGAGCTGATGTCTCAGAGCTGCAAAGCGGGGCCTCGGGACTCGATTGTCACTTGAGAGGGAGGGCGTCTTGTCTAAATCCTAGTCTCTGCTCGCTGTCTGCAACAGCAACGACAAAAGGTAATAAGCCAGTGGACGAGACATCCTGCTTCCCGTTTCCGCCATGGAAGCAGTCGGCTCTTTCAGGCTTTGGCTCTGCATCTCAAATCTGCCTTTTTGAGGAACCGATTTGATAGCTTATTTTTAGGGCGCATCCCCAGCAGGGCACTGTCTGCTCACTGACCTGCATCTGGAGGTCTCCCCATCTGTCCTGGGCTGGGGGGTCTACGGCGGCTCCGTTGGCCCGCGGGGCCCCAAGGGCCCGCATCATTTAGGTGTTTTTTAAGTCACGAAATACTGAGGGTTTCTCACGTAAATGTGTTTTCCGACTCCGCCAAAGAGGCCAAGTCACAGGTGACTGCTTATTTCTGCCTGACTTTGGCGGGATTCGTGTGCAAGGAAGACAGGCGCCCGTGTGAAACCGGGTGCCACCTGCTTCCCTCTGAGAGACCGGCCCCTCGGGGCGACGTGTGTGTTCCTTCACCCTGCCGCCACCCCAGCCTCAGCAGAGGTTTTTAGTCCTCGTGAGAAGCCTCTCCTGCGGTGGCCGCTGTGTGGCACTTTTGTTGCTGAGACCGGTCTGTGGCATTCTTGCTCCCACCTCTCTTTGCCCTGAGCTCCAGAGAGGACTAGGGGCCCCACACGGCTCTCCCACTCCCACGTGGAGGGCGCCCCGCTTTTCCCTCAGAGCAGCCAGAACCTGAAATGGTCAAAAAGCAGCCCCTGTGCCTCCTCGTGAGAGTCGTGGTTCCTCGTGCTGCTCCGAGCCCCTGAGGTGCTGTGCCCAGGCAGCCACCGCACGTGGCAGATGGGCACCAGCCGGGTGTCCCGAGCCACGGGACATTCCCCAGATACCAAGACGAGAACAGGACACAGCTTCAAGGAGCTTAGGACCTGTGAGGGGAGCCAGATGGAAGCAAAGAGCATTCATTTCAGATGGTCACATTATAACCCGTGAGACGCTGGAGTTCAGGAAGCCAGGAGGTCCGCTCCCTGCCTCCGACGGGGACGCGTAAAGACACCCTGTGGCGATGGCACGGCCACGGCCGAGGTGTCCCCAGCAGGAGGGCTGAGCGCCTTGGAGGGGAAGTCTCAAAGGGGACCTCCCCAGTCTGAATTTGGGGGAAGGTCCTCGAGGCAGAGAGAGCAGAGTCAGGAATCCGAGTTGTTCGGCACAGGTGGACCGTTGGCTATGGAGGAGGGGCTGGGTTGGTCTGGACGAGGGACGAAGCTGGAGACGGAACAAATGTCGATTTTATCCCCAAAATGGATGCAGGTGTTAGTGTCTTAAGGAGTGAAGTGGTGTCGTCAGACTTGCATTCCAGAAAGTTCTTTGTGGCAGCCAGGAGGATGGTGTACTGGGAGGGGCCCGCCCTGGGGGCTCTCTAGAAGTATGCGGCTGGGTTGACAGGAACGGTGGGGCGGAGGGCCGTGTCTGAGGGCCCAACAGCACTGTGAACAGAGGCCAGGCAGGGAGACCCCCAGGGAGCGGGGAGCCATCGGGAGGGGCAGGGAGGCAGGAGGGGAACCGGAGCAGTCTCGGGGCGGTTGTGTTCCATCCGTTGGGCCCGTCGTGTCCGGAGAGGCCGGGAGGGCAAAACCCGATGACTGGCTTAGCAGCCAAGAGCTCCCCCAGCCCCAGCATCTGTGGTACCATTGGAGGGGCCGTGGGGAGGGAGTGGGGGCACGGGCAGCTCCCTCAGTCCCATCAGCCCAGCGACTTGTTTGTTGCCAAGCGTGACGGGCTTGCAGGGCACCTGCTCGCGGCTCCCCCACCCCCGTGTCTTCCTCCCCTGCCCTCCCCCTCACAGACAAAGGGGACACGTAGCTCACTGTCACCATCACTGTAGCCCTCTGCCGTGACCTTACCCCGTGTCCTACTCAGAGACAGAGACGCCTGTGGCCAGAAACGCGTCTGCGGCTCCCAGAGCCCAAGGACGGTGGGTCCCAGGGCTGTCCGGACCCGAAGGCAACACCAGCCCTTCCCTCCGTGCCCGGCCCCGGGTTCGCAGCATGCAACCCAGCCGTCCCAGCCGGCTGGCGGACTTCCGGCTAGAGAGCAGAGATGCCAAGGGTGTGGACACAGGGGTGGGGCTGATAAGGCGGTTCCAGTGAGTTAGAGCGTGGGGTGAAGGGGTGAGGCCGGCAGGTGCGTGCAGCCGGGGTGGTGAGCGGGGGCTGTCGGCATGGAGCGGTCCAGGCGGGCACGTGGACTCCCGCCCGGGGACCAGGGAAGGCTCTGGAAGGGAGGCTGCAGCCTGCGTCGTGCTCCTTGCCCGGTGCCCCGCAGGCCGAGGAGAATGAAGGGGCTCTGGTTTGTGAGGCCCCGCGGGTGCGGGCCGGAGGGGGACCCCGGGGAGGGCGCCGGCGGGGAGACGTGCCCCCCGCCAGGATGAGGCCCTTGGCGTCCGGAGCCTGAGCGCGAACAGAGAGGGGCTCCCGGCTTTGCGTTGCAGCATGCGGCGTGTGGTGAAGCGAACACCGTGAGCCTCCCGGTGGCAATGGGGACGGACAGGCCTCTGTCTGAAGATGTGCAGACGCTGAGAGAGACAGTGAGTGGACAGGCCCTCCAGGTAACAGCGCGCAGAGCTGAGCTGGGGTGCGCCCGCGCTAGTTTGTTTAAGAAACACTTGCAGGAGGTGACGGGATCCAGGCCAGCGCCTTCGGTGTGAGCCCAGCCAGAGGCTCCGTGTCGGGAAGCTCAGAGACAGTCGCTGCTCCATACGTCCTAACGACCAAAGTACTGGGCGGAATCTTTGAGAGTTTTGATTATTTGCCTCGTTTATGTTAACAGTAATGATCTCAGCCCTTAACTGTCCTTCAGATGTCAACCTGGGCGAAAATCAGACCTTTGGCAGTGGTGTCTCTCCACGCTCTTCCCTCTGCACCGTCCCACGTGCTGTGGCGCCGGGGCGTCCCCTGCCACGGCCCCAGGACACTGGGCAGAGAGCCTCATTCTCCTCCCCTTCGCACTGCCTCTCGGGGCCCGCTCAGGAGCCAGGGACGCCTGCAGGCCAGGATCGTTGTCAGGACCACCTCACGCCACGCCTGTGCTCAGGTGGTTTGTTTCCACGGTGGTAGAAATACGTGTTCAGATCACCACACCACCGATCCAGAGACAGACGTTTCTTACCGAACCGGGAAGATGTACCGTGTGGGCTCCGAAGAGGGTCATGTGCCAAGTCCCTGCCTGCGTGAGGAGCCTGTCTGTCGCCTGCTGAGTTTCTCTGAACGTGCCTACCTGTCTTCACTTCCTGGGACCCAGCACAGTCCTGCCTGGATCGGGGCGCGTGGGCCTCGCTGACTCTGCAACTTGAACCCCCGGGGGCCAGCTCCACAAGTCCTGGTGACACCCAGCACTACGATGCCGAAGCCTGAAAGGTCACGCGGGCCAGACCGTGTTGTGCACCAGATAGAGGTGGATGCAGCGTCGTCAGTGCTTGGAACCCACTGAAGCAGAGAGGGTGCTAGTAAGATTCCACTCCCCACCTGCTCGGATGGGGTCAGGCGTTAGCAAGAGCACGGGACCTCCGCCGACCAGGCTGCACGGGGCTGCCGAGCCCTCGAAGCGTGGCCACCTGCGCCGAGCTGTTGTGCTGTCAGCCGACAGCACAGGAGCTCCCAGGCTCGGTATGAAGAAAAGAAGGCAAAAACCGCTCATTCGTAATTTTCCGTTGTTGCCACGATAATAGCATTTGGGCTATGTCGGGCCGAATAAAAAATACTTTTAAAATTAATTTCATCTATTGCCCTTTACTTTTTTAATGTGGCTACTAGAAAACTTGGAGTTCCATACTTGGAACACGTTATTTTTCCATTGGGCAGCACTGGTCCAGACTCCTTTTTTCATAGAGCTGCCCAAAGAGGGCGACCCCACTGGCCAAGTCCATGCCGCTTCCTGCCCAGCCAGCCCCTAGCCTTCGCTGAAGATCAAACCCTGAAAATACGGAGGAGAAACGCAGAACACTCCTAGTAAATGTAATCCAGGTAGATTCCATAATTTCCTTACAATTAATATTCTTAGCAATGAACAAAGTGAAGAAAAAAATTACATTTTTCTCTGTACTGGCTCTGGGGGTGTTAATTTTCCTGCTTCATTTTTTTTTTTTTTTTTTTAACCAGGACAGGGTCATTTTTTAAACTACTGTTTTGGTTTTATGGCTCACAGTATGCTAAAGCCGTGAGAGCTTGCCCATCACTTGCAGACTCAGAGAAAATCAGATCAGTGTCCCTCCTACCAGGACGTTGCCCAAGAATTTGTGACCACATTCGTTTTTAAGTCGCGTAGACCATGCGGAGTTGGAAAGGAAATTGTCCGAAAGGAAATTGTGCATTAAATAGTTTGGCTTTGGAGGCTTTTGGGTTTGTTCAGTTTTCTGTTTGGGAGGGGGTTTTTTTTTGTTGTTGTTGTTTTTTTTTTGGTACACCCTTTGGTCCAGGGAGAGAATGACCTGTGTCCAGAATGTAATGGAGGTGTACGTTATGGTCCTATTTATGATTTAAGGTGACTCTAAGGGATCAAGTATTTGTTCAAGAATGCAAACCAAAAGAGCATTCTAATGTTGAGTGAAAAACTGCCTCTTAGAGTTGACCCTAGTATTTGTGGGCCCGCCAGTCCCAAGAACACCTTCCACATGGTGGACGCACCCCCCTTTCCCTAGCACAGGGCACAGCTCCTTCCCAGGGGAGCACCTTCCACATAACGTGAAGGGATCGCTGTCAAATCACCTACCCACTTAGTGCTGAGTTTCCTAGAGAACCCTTGTATCCTGACTCTTGAAATGAGATGAAATAAGTTTTTCTATGTATTCGACAGTTCTACAAAAATTATTTGCCTGCTCCTGCCTCTTAGATTTCTATGATCACGTTCCTGGGTCAGAAGACTGGATGCCATTAAAGTACCACTTCTCCCCAAATTAACGTGATCTCAGTCAGACTCCCAGCACACTTTTTTTTTTTTAATGACACGCGGATTCCAAAATTCATATGGAAACACAGAGGACCCAGAATAGCCAAAACAACTTTGAAAAAGAATAAAACTGGAAGATTAATACCACCCAATTTGAAGACTTCTTATCGATTTCAGCAGTTCAGTGGAATCCACCCCTCCCCCAATCTCAAACTATCTAGATGAATATATTTATAGTGCAGGCTCTTAGGTATAATATTTGATACGATAGACTCTTACGAATTTGAAAAATGTTGGAGTCATATTCCTGAAACTCTCAAAAACTCTGCTGTTAAAGCAAGGAGAAGATACCTAGATGCAGGAAAGTTATGTGCACAATTTGGAGAGCAAATAACAGCTAAAAATTAAAATTTGAATATTTTCAGTGCACTTCTAATTTTGTTTTTGGCTAATTTTATTTTTTGCAAAATAAGTCCACACTTACTTAAAACGATTTGAATGTCAGCCAGAACGGGAGGCATAGGAGGTGGATGGCAGAACTGTACCAGGGGAGGGGAGGAAATCCTCCGGGAGGGGGGGCGGTGGTTGGTTGGAATTTTCTAGAGAAATTCAAATTCTATGTTGACCTGTGAGAACCATGATTTGTTTTGTTTTTGAGAAACTTGTATAACCCTACATAGAACATCCGAAGAAAAATAGTAAATTGCGTGTTTATGACATTTCTACCAGAGATGTTTAAAATGTTTACAATTCTCATTGTTAACAGTCAGTTGGGAGAAAAGCAGTGTCAACCATGGAAATAAAGAAGGTGTAGACAGACGAAAGGTGGGAAGCGAAGGTACAACAACACGTAGAGTGTGTTTAAGGCTCGTGTCCTCGGGCGAAGCCCTGACAAACTGACGTTGGACATGAAGTATTTTCCTGCTTCCCCCTGTCGTTCCAGCTTGTGGTGGGAAGGACCGAGGGGGTCCCTCGAGAAGCCCTGACTGGTTGTGTCCTCAGTGGCGTAGTAAAAACGCGCACCTGTCATGTGTCCGCGAGGCCTGCTCTTCTGCTACCACTTAACTGTATGAACTTGGCCTTTCAGACCTGCGGACGCACAGCCGACAGAGGCCCGGCCTCCAGCCCTTCCTTCCCCCCACCCCCACCCCACCCCGCCATCCCCTCTGCTCGTGCTCCCTCCTCCTTCCCTGCCTGCCGTGCTTCTGGTCTTTTCCCTCTCGTGGTTCGTGAAAATCACACTCTGCCCTACCCGCCAGGCTAAGATGCCCACGCAGAAAGGCCCAGACGGGCCCAGCACCCTTGCCGACCCTTCGGGTGCTCGGGGCTCATGTTTGTTCTCTCCGCTTGCCTGCACTGGTTCCAGTTCCGAGGTTTTCACTGTTGGCTTTTTCTGTCGAAAAGTTGCTTCTCTGGAATGAAGGCCTGTGTCGGCAGTGATCAAATATTTCCAGGACGTCAAAGTGTTGGTTTCGTTTGGCCTCGCTTAGGCTTTATTTTACAGCTGCACGTGGAAGGGACACAAAATCCAGGGTAGAATTTTCCCTCTTGAGCGTCTTGTGGGCCAAAAGCAAACGTGCGTCGGCACCGTGACTGACAGTCCTCGGGGCGCATGCCCTCACGGCCTCCTGACGCGGGCGGCTCTCCAGAAACCATCTCTGGCTAGTTTTCAGGGGGGAAACTCCAAATCCCCACCTTTACCATCACCGAGTGTTAATTTCCAAGTAACATTTCTAGAAATATTCCTAACATGTCGCACAACGTTCCTTCCGAACCCTGACGTTGCCGTTTCCGTAGATACATTTGCAGAAAATCTCCCCAGGAAATGTTAGCTCTGCAAAAGATGGGAACTTTTCACGTATGACTTTTCTGCAGGCTCTGGAATTGTTCTTAAAAGCCAGGAAAAGGGGGCGCCTGGGTGGCGCAGTCGGTTAAGCGACCGACTTCAGCCAGGTCACGATCTCGCGGTCCGTGAGTTCGAGCCCTGCGTCGGGCTCTGGGCTGATGGCTCAGAGCCTGGAGCCTGTTTCCGATTCTGTGTCTCCCTCTCTCTCTGCCCCTCCCCCGTTCATGCTCTATCTCTCTCTGTCCCAAAAATAAATAAAAAACGTTGAAAAAAAAATTAAAAAAAAAAAAAAAGCCAGGAAAAGTCTGCTTTCTGTCTGCTGAGGGTACACATCCAGGAACTGTGAGAGGCTGTGGTTATGTCCTTCCTGTCAGACGACTGACTTCCCTCGAATTTTCTCCGATAAGGCGTTAGTTCTCTACCGCAAAGAGAATGTGTTCTCTTTAAACTCTGTCCTCTTTTTGATGGAGACGCGAAGCAGAAAGGCTTGGTTCTGGTTAAAGTGTGCAACTAATTGGCAGTCTTCTGGTGGATATATGGCGTTGAGATGACTTAGATGGCTCGTTTCGTTTCAGAAGTACTGGCATTAATGCGGTAGCTCTGCCTCAAAACTGAGTGATTTGTGGAATTGTTATTCATGGAAATGTGGGCGCTTTTGGTGCAAACTGCCCAGATCAGGCCCCCCACCCCGCTTTCTTTGCAGATTCACGATGCTGTAAAGCCTCGTGGAAAAACAGGAATCTTTTTTTTTAAATGTTTAAGTGAAGGGGCGCCTGGGGGGCTCAGTCAGTTAAGCCTCCGACTTTGGCTCAGGTCATAATCTCATGGTTCATGGGTTCGAGCCCCGCGTCGGGCTCTGGGCTGACAGCTCGGAGCCGGGAGCCTGCTTCGGATTCTGTGTCTCCCTCTCTCTCTGCTCCTCCCCCGCTCATGCTCTGTCTCTCTCTTTCAAAAATAAATAAGCGTTAAAAGAAATAAATAAATACGATTAAGTAAAACCTAAAAACTGAACTTGAGGACGAGGACGAGGTGGAGAAGGGGGTCTTTTATTTCTGATTCTTAATATTGGGAATTTTTACGTGAATAATTAAAATACTGTTTTTCTAAGTCCTAGAGGGCTTGTCCCCACAAGCGACCCATTTAGCACCTCTTCCCTTGAAGACCTTTTTCCAAATTTGACAGAAGTTTGAGACCTTTGCTCGACTCCAAATCCAGCGTTAATGTGTTTCCCTTCCATTCGTTTTATCCACCTCCAAAGGAAATTTCCACTTTCTGAATGGCTTCGGTAGCGGGCATCGGCATAAAAATGCCTTTCGTCCTCTTTGATGAAGTAGGAGGGTTTTGATAGCGATGAGATTTGCTGAAACCAGTGGATTTGCAAGACAGGGGTGTGGAGTGCTGGGTGCAGAGCCACACTTTTTAGACCGGATTGCCAGCCCATCACCCTGGTGGTTAGGTCGTCTCCAACGGCCCCGGCCGTGGGGGGTGAGGCCCGCGCCGCAGAGTTCTCAGGGCAGCCCTGGAGCGTGCGTGCTGGGCTCCCGGCCCACGGCTGCCCTCTGACCCCTGCGTGGCCTCGTTGGTCGCCAACGTCCCTGCATTTTTGATTCCAGGCCGAGAAAGATCTGAAGAAGGACCGGCCCCTCGTGCGCCGCAAGTCTGAGCTGCCTCAGGACCTCCACACCAAGAACGCCTTGGAGGCTCACTGCAGAGCTGACCAGCTGGTCTCCCAGGACGGGCGCTAGTCCCCCCGAGGACCGCGTCGGGCTGGGGACACCTGCTCTCTCCTGGAGTCTGTAGAAAATACATCCCTTGTGTGCCATACAAATCAGTTACACTCAGAGTCCGAGCTTTTCTTCCACCCCGTTCTGTAGGCAGCGACACACTCTGCCTCAGCTCGAGATTAGGAGTTCAAACAATGGTGGCTTCCCCGATGTGTCCGTGGAGCCCGAGGGCCACCAGCCGCGTCCCCGGCGCGTCGTCTCGGCCCCCGCACGGCCCCCGTAAGACGGCTTCCCCAAATCAGAGCTAAGGAGAGCACCCTAGACATCTTCACGTTCGGCCCAGACGGAATCCGCGATCGTTTACCGTAAGTGGTTCTGTGGTCGTGTCGATGTGCTTCAGATCAGAGGAACACTTGAAACAGAAACGCATCGCGTATTCTTGAAGACTCTACAACCTCTTCGATTGTTTCCACGTGACTGTTGCGCCAGTAGTCAGTCGTTTGCTCTCCTTGCCCTCTCTCTTTTTTTCCCTTTTCATCTCGTTGAAGTGGTCCTTTGCTGTCGTCATTCTAACACAACTTACTGGGGAAAGTGACATGACAATCCTCGGCCACTGTGTTTTCCTGAGGTGTTTCTTTACTTTGCCTGATGACCCGTGTGCCGTGTTACTCTCGTGTACAGCTAAAGCCATACTTCCAAGCCCGCGGCCCAGCACCAGGGACTCCACGAGTGAGCTCGTAGGAGAAACGTGTTTTTAGAAAACGCCTTTCTCCATCCACCTTGACCGGAATTGGAATTTTAAAACGATGTGTCCCCTTTTTTCTTTTTTCTTTGCATTTTTTTTGTCTCTACTGACACACGGTTGCCCTTTAACGAGGCTCTTGAATGAATAAAATTCTCATCTCTAAGAATTGATATGATACATTTTGTAGAAAGTTAGAACGAGACCCTCTCGAGCTCGGCCAGTCCGGCCCCCGCCTCTGGGCATAAAGTAACAAAAATGCCACCCAACGCCACCGTCCGTGTCGGGCGCGGGCCCGAGGGCTCGGACAGGCAGCCGCCAGGGCTGCGGTGAGTCCCTCCCAGCCGACCAGAGCACGCGGTATAAACACCTCATCAGGAAAAGACACTGTCTGAGTTTCCATGGGTCTTCAAATGCTGCTATAGATCCACAGATTTCCCTGCATGTTCTGAGCTTTCTGTTTGAATGGAACCGCACGAGGAGAAAAACCCTTCACCCGGGGTGCGTCTACTCCGTATTTCTCTCAGGGTGGCCAGTATTTTGACTTCCTTATCCTGCTTGAAAGCTATTTGAGATGTGTACTGCTATCCCGAGCAAGTGATTCAGTTTCCTTGGTCTGTGGCATAAGATGATACAAGTCCGTGTTAAATGTCGCTGATGCACAGAAGATAAGATGTGGCTTCTCTCAGGCTGTCTGTTCCGACTCGAGGTCGTGGGTGTCCGCTGACACGCTGTGGGAAGCGGACATGGGCCCCGGGCAGCTGTGACGCCTGCTGCTCCCGGGGTCGCCTCCGTCCCTCCGTCCGCGACGTCTGTGTCCCCGTGTCCCGGAGGAAGGTTGCAGAGGGGGGTGGCGGGGTGGGCCCCGTGTTCGGAGCAAGGGCTCACTGAAAAAAACTGCCCCAGCTGGAAGCAGGAAGGGCCACCTTGGGAGAAGAAGTGCTTCCTGAGAAACTTGACAAGTACCTATCAATTGTACCATTACGAAATGTATCCTTTAAAAACAAAAAGTTTAGATGCCTTCTCCTTTTGAGGGAAAAAGGGTGCTTTTTATCGTATAAAGCAGCGTCTTCTGTATTTTGATACACCATTGTTTGAACTTCCGTCTTTAGCTGGTAGATCCTCAGATATCCTTGATTTTGGATGTTCAGTATGTGTCGAGAGAGAGGGTCCTGGGAAGGCCCCCCCCTCTGCCCTCGGTGAAAAGCGAAATATCCGTGTCTGGGTGACTGTATAAAGCTCAGCCTGTAAAAACACCTTTTCTGTCGAGCTTTTATCTCTGCTCTTTATTGAAGACAAACATTCACCGAAAAGGGGGGGAAAAAAAAGTTTGAGAGAAACTAATTTTCTTTGACGAGAGTATTATTTCATATTTTGGCCTCTTAAAGTTTTCCTAGTTAGTACTCAGATTCCCTGTGCTAATTGTTCGACTTATATAAGATACACCATTTATTATATTATATAGATACACCGTTTATCCTGCACCAAACTGATTTCAAAAGTACGACATTGAGAACAAACCGGTGACTGTTTTTCTTCATAAAGTCCTGCATTCGGCATCTTCACTGTTTCCAGACTGTATCTGTACATCAGAAATGTCACTATTCCGAGTGTCTTTTTAGTGTGGCTTTAGTATGGCTTCCTTTTAATATTGTACATACATTGTATCTTTGTTTTATGGTAATAAGTAATAAAAATGTAGACTTCATATTTTGTACAAAATGTCCTATGTACAGAATAAAAAAAAGTTCATAGAAACAGCAAAAATAGGTAAGTGGCACAATTATTTTTCTTTAGAAGATATCTGTAACTTTACGCTTTAGTGAAATGTTAAGTACCTACATATTTTTTAACATTTTGTAATCCAGAACTTTTTGTTTCGACATTGTTTATGAAGAGGAAACTTCATACACTCGCCATTTAATATGCTCTTTTATCTAATTTTAAAAAACTCTAAAAATGGTGTATTATATGGACTAAATAAAGAACATGTGAATTTTACTGCTCATCATGAAACTAAATTTAGCCACGGTGTCGGGCCAGCCGGTCCTGGTCACTATCGAGTTTCCCTCCGGCCTAGGCAGCCATGCCTGGGACACCGGCCAGGGGATGGGCAGTGTGGACGGAGTCCCTCACTCCAGCCGGGCGTGTGCTGGGCCCTCCTGGGCTCGTCCCGTGGGCTCATCCTTCACTTCCCTAGGGGAGAAAGCAACGGTTGCCTTCCTCCACCAGCTCTCCTCTCCTCTCCTGAGTAGGCACGTGTGAGTCAGAACACGGTTTCTAGAAATGGAATCATTTGAGCCCGAATCGTGATGTTTAAAAGGATTCTGGAAAAAAGAAATTAATGTCTTGCAAACAGAATCGCTGAGAATCTGAATTTGGGGTCCCCCCCCTCTTCTTCACGGGGATCTTCACCGATCCCGCCAATGCTGTTGATGAAAAGTCAACCAAAGACGCAGAGTCGAGTCACTTCCTCAAGTCGTTGCCACGAACCCCCCATGCCCTTGGCTGTGCTTGGTGACATTCCAGCCGGCGGGTGGGGCTCACTAGTTCCCTCTTTCTGACCCAAGTCTTGTGACACCCTCACCAGTAAAAGCCCAGGAGGTGTCGCCCTGGGCCCGGGGGTGTATTGGAGGGGCCCAGCCCCCTGCGGCGCATGGTCCTTGCACATGGTAACTCCGTGGGGAAGTTTGGGGAACCGCGCGTACCCCACTTCACCCCGGGCGGGTACGCTGGTCAGAGGACACCTTAAACGTGGCGCAGCAAGGAGCTCGCTGGGCCCTGGGACCAGGTGGTGGACCGGGGGAAGCCAAGGGTAGCACCCTGGGGCGCAGGAGCCCCTGGGAGAACCCAGTAAATGGATGCTTGCCCTGGTCCGAGTCCAGCTTCATGCCACCCTTCTCGCACGCCAGCAGGGGCCCCGGCTGTGTCTCCTTCCCCGAGAACCAGAACCTTCGTGCTGTCGGGGGCTGCCCGACGTCGTGTTCCTTTACTTAACTTCTCATGACCCGGCAAAGTATCTGCCCGTGTTCATCCTCGCTGACCGGTGAGGACACGGGCTCGCAGAGGTCAGGTCACCTGCCCAAGGTCACATGAGTACTCAGTGGAGCTAGGTTCCAGCCCACGCAGTGTGGCCCCGGGGTCCGTCGCCTCCCCTGAGGAACGCCTGAGTCCTACAGGTGAACACAAGAGGGCCACTGCCTGACTGTGACTTCACCTTCTGGAACTGGAGGGACCCGGAAACCATCCAGCCCGATGGCCCCTTCACATACACACTCCAGAGGCCACTGTTTTTACATAGATCTAAAGTTTGCAATATTTGAACTACTTAAAACTCAAACGTGTCATACCAACTGTCAGCCCTTCGGGGTCCCTCCCCCCAACTCATTAGCTTCTGTCCTCATCAACTTTATGATGTTACTATATGAACCCGTAAATCTATCAAAACATCAGCTCTTTAATATTTGTGGTTTTACGTAAGATTTCATTGGGGGGGGTGGAGAATGGATTCCACCATCAAAAAGTTTGAAATCCACTAAGATTAACTCTTTTAGGGAAGGAAATCGAAGGGGGAGAGTTGCTCTCCAGACTGTTCACAGCTGAGCGTTTCCCCACTCTGGCTCACTCTTGGGTCTTTCTGCTTTTTACAGAAGTTTTCTGTAAATTCCACAGCACTTTTCAGTAGTGGAGGAAAGAATTTTTTTTTTTTTTTTTTTTTTTTGAGAGTGTGTGTAAGCAGGGGAGGGGCAGAGAGAGGAAGAGAAAGAGTCCTACGCTCAGCACGGAGCCCGATGCTGGGCTTGATCTCATGACTGTGAGTGAGATCATGATCTGAGCCAAAATCAGGGGTCGGACGCTTAACCAACTGAGCCACCCAGGCGCCCGTCTTCTGATCACCTCCAGTTCGGGGTACACGTGGCTTAGTTTACCCCTGTGGGGCTTTTAGAGACAGTTCCATAAATACAAGCTGGAGCCGAACTCAGCTTTGTGGTTTATTTTACAGGACGACGTATATAACTGATGCCTAATCGATCACACCAGGTTTCTGACCCATCTGTCTTTCTCCACTTTTATTGACATGTAATTGACATGCAGCCCAGTGTCCGTTCCAGGTGCACCAACGACCTGACTTACATACGGTGCTGCGAAATGAAGTTGCTCGTGAATGCCGGCCTCCTCGTTTAGTTACCCCAAAGAAAATCTCCTGGATTCCTGAACTAAGAACAGCCAATAAGAAACACTTTGTGAACACTCAGCGGTGCGGGAGGAGGAACAGCCGCGGGGTGGTGGGCGTCTCAGCTGCGGGAAGCCCCCCACCGGCCCCGGGAATCAGACACGTACAGGGAATCGCTTTTCCCCAGCGGGTCTGTGTCCCAGCGGCGTCTAATAGAGGCACTCGGGCTCTGCCTGTCTCACGCGCACGCACACCCCAGCGTGCTCCCGCCAGCTCTGTGCAGAATCAGGATATGAATTCGAGCGGGCATTGGGAATACACGGTAACGCTGAGAGGTCAGCCTAAGGTTACCTGTCCGTCTCCGGCAGGTGCCGTCACCTTGGCAGACTCTTCACCTCTGCCTCCAAAACGCATCTTCTAGAAATCTGCCTCAAACTCGTTGTAAATCTCAGGGCCCCTTGTAGCCGGTGATGGCAAGGGGTTAGTCCCCTGCCCCTTTCCTTGGGGTTTCCTCCTGGAGCCCCAGGTTCCACTCCTAACACCAGGTAGATGAGCAGAGCATTGAGGAAGCTGTTCAGCACCCACGTAATGAGGCCGTGTTGAGACCTTGCTGAAAATGGGTTCCCTGATGGGTAAGTCAGCCCAGAGTGAGCGCACTGCCTGAGGCTGGAGACCAGAGCGGGGCCATCTCCTGAAAAGAGTGTGGGGCAGCGCTGAGCCCTCACGATCCAGGCCGACCCCCAAGGCCACGTTCGCCGGCTGCTCTTGAGCTGAAAAGGGAGCGATGTGGACAATAAGCCTTACTACTCGCTGAGTCGTTTTCTTTCGTTCGATGTTGCCAGAATGCAGAGGACCGTGTGCTGGCAGTTTCCTCTAGGAACGCCGGAGGCTGCTGCTTCCGGGGCTGTATCCTCGTGAGTTTCCAGAAGACCAGGGCAAGAAGCCCGCCACGTGGCCTGACGCCACGAGAAGAGCGTGGGAGCCGGCGGGTGTCAACCTGCCCGGCGGGCTGAGGAACTTTGGGGGGAAGGGCCGCGGTCACACTGGGGACAGTGGGGGACACAGGTTAAAATCCGCAACAGGCAAAGCTGCGTAGGGCGGGGCCGTAGTGGGAGAGGCCAGGCTCAGAGCTCGGGTGTCCTTCCCCCGAGGTCGCTCCCCGCAGCGGCACCGCCTACGTGGTGCGAACCAGGGAGCCTCGATATCCAGACTGTTGGTTTTTTGTTTTTTTTTCCTTAGGTCTACGCGTTTTGAGAGAAGAGAGAGAGCATGAGCGGGGGAGGGGCAGAGAGAGAGGGAGGCACAGAATCAGAAACAGGCTCCGGGCTCCGAGCCATCAGCCCAGAGCCCGACGCGGGGCTCGAACTCACGGACCGCGAGATCGTGACCTGGCTGAGGTCGGACGCTCCACCGACTGCGCCACCCAGGCGCCCCAGCAGTTCCTTTTATAATTCCGCACTCGAAAACAGTTGGCAATACTGTGCCCCCCCCCCCCCACCAGGTAGTTTTAGTAATATGACAATACTGATCGGCCTCCTGACCCATGAAATCCAGAATTCTAGGAATCCTGGTCTACGTCAAAGCCCTTGTTTTACAGGAAATAAAGTGGACTCGGAGAAAGGAAAGCCTTTGACTGGAGAGTGCTGGAACGCAGCGGGCAGGACGTATTCAAGGGTTTCTGAGTTGTGTATTTATGCAGTCGGTTATGCTGCCTGTCACTGCATCGTTTCCAGCCTGTGGATTTTTTTTCCCAATGTCCCTAGGAAACGCATATTCAAAAGACTTGTTTGAGATAGGTGGTGAGCCTCTTTGGGAATCGTTTATACTTTGTGAAGTAAAAGTTTAGGTACTTCCTGATTAGAAAATTTTTCCCGTTTGGGGGCGCCTGGGTGGCTCAGCCGGTTAAGCGGCCGACTTCGGCTCAGGTCATGATCTCGAGGTCCGTGAGTTCGAGCCCCGCCTCGGGCTCTGCGCCCACGGCTGGAAGCCTGGAGTCTGCTTGGGATTCTGTGTCTCCCTCTCTCTCCACCCCTCCCCTGCTCGCTCTCTCTCTCTCTCTCTCTCTGTCAATAATAAATAAACACTAAAAAGAAGAAAAGAATTCACTACAGGGGGTTGATAAGATCAGAGGTGGCGTGTGACACTTGAGTCCCCCAGGTGGGATGTGAGCTGGGGGCGGGGGGTCACGCGCGGAACGACCAGCGGCTCCGAGGCGCAGAACCCCCCCCCCCCCACCGCCGCCGGGACCCGGGCGTCTGGACACGCGCGCGGAGCGTTGCCAAGACCCGGCGAGGCCCCGAGCGCCGTACGCGCCGAGGGGCCAGGGGGCTGGGCCGCAGCAGCGACGGGAGAGACGCGGTGGCCAGGCAAGAACACCGAGGGTTCCTGGTCCTGAAGACGTGGCCTGCCGGGCACCGTGCGCGGCACTGACGCGTGTTATCGCCTCCGTGGATCTTCGCACCGAGGCTGGGGGGCAGCCGGCGGCTGGAAACTCGGAGGCACCGGTGGCTCGCCGGGCTCGTGCGTGCACCTGTCGTCAGCGAGTGGCAAAGCTACGGAAGCCTAACCCGGAGCTGTAGGAGTCCGAACACGGCTGTCGCCTGTCGCCCACCTACCGCGACCTGGTTCTTCCTGGGACGCGGGTAAGAATCCAGGAAAGAGAAGCAATTTCCAATGTGGGCGGCAGGCAGCTAGAAGCCGGTGGTCCCTTCAACATAATGCGTCGGGCTCAGTCACTCGACAGACAGTTTCTTTTCTCGAGCAAGGTAGGCCATCCTCCGCACCCCGCCACCTCGCAGAAGAGACCGGGATTGAAGAGCTCACCGAATGCGGTACCGAGCACATGTGGGGGTGGGAGGCACCCAGCCAGCCCACCTGCAGCCAGATGTTCCCAGAGGGATGCATCTCCTGACCCGATCCAACAAGTAGCACCAGGGCCAGGGGAGAGGCCCCTTCGCGGCTGGAAGGCGTGGGGGCAGAGGAAAGGGGGCACGGGACCCCCTGGGCTGGCACGGCATCTGTGCCCCGGGGCCCGTCCACCACGCGTGCCGGGTGTGAAGTTCCGGGCAGGGCAGGGCAGGGCAGAGCCAAGGGGCGGGGCGCGAGAGCAGGGCCGTCACCCTGCAGTCACCTGGCCGTAAGCACGGCCGAGGCACAGCCATCTACAGCAGACTGTTTACTGTGCACCTGCTATGTGCTCCTGGAACTTATTTCCTGGTGGGGAAAGGCAGACGAGAAGAGACTATCGGAGAGCAGAAGAGTCGTACGGTCCCAGAGCGGGGCCACCCTCCTCTGATGGGGGTCGGGCGGCCTCCCTGGGGGTGGGGTGTCTAAGGGGGGACCGGAACAGCACGGATCTCGAGAGCCTGGGGGGCAGGGGTGGAGGGCGTCCCGGCGGTGGAGACAGGTGTAAGTCCAGGGCGTTTCGGTAACAGTGGAGACAACCGGACCCCGTGCCTGGCTGCCCAAAGAGAGTCCGGGGAAGGGGTGGGACGCTTTCTCGTGTGTTCGCTGAGCGGTCACAGACCTCGGCAGCAGCCCGCCCTGCTGGCCACGGGGTCAAGGCCGAAGACCACGGAAACGGGCCCGGCTGACTTCAGCGGACGTCTCGTGTTACACACGACGGAGAGACACGTTCAAGATTCCCAAGAAAACGTGAGGCAAGAATGGTTGTTTGCTTTCTGTTTCTGTTTTTGTCTTTAGCCAGTGAAACTGCTCATCGGCTCCAAAGGGCACAGAAAAAAATTAATTTAATTATGGGTACGCAGCAGCTCCTTCCCATGAGCCCTTCCTGACGAGTGTCGTGCAGAGCAAGCTTCAGAAAACCACAAAATCGTCAGAGGACTTTCCGCTTTGGTCAGTGAGGGGGGCCTCGGATGTACTCAGGTGTGGAACTTAGACCAAGGACAGAGCTCTGGGGGACCGAACACTAAATCAGCGTCGCACTCTGGCATCCGGCACCTGGCAGAAAATGGAACAAAGGGAGAGTGAGTGGACGGGAGCGTGAGCTCAGCGGCTCCCTTGCGGGTGTCAGCTGGGATAAATGGTTAGGTTGGTGACACTGAGGGGGAGGGGAAAGTGGCTACTGGCTAGTTTCCGAGAATCCACAGACAGCGTCTAAGGAAGGAGGGGACAGGGTTATCACGTGAATATATTGCTATAAAGACCCCCGAAACAAGGACACGAGCCTTCCTAAATACCAAACGATGCACGGAAGCAGTTCACAGAGGGGAAGACGTCTCACACACGAAACAGCAAATAGAACGTAAAGCATCATGACACCTGAAAACGTGTCACTGCTAACGAAAAAGTCTAAGGTTAACTCCTCTGTTGAAATGGAAAAATATGTATGGTTCAGATTGGCTTAAAAAAAAAAAGGCCATTCTGTGCTATAGTCTACATTTTGTGTTTATCTGAGGCTTGTTTGATAATCGAATTCTATTCTGGGCACAGCACCACCCCTAAAACGACGTGATCCAATGGAAGGGTGGGCAAAGATATGTCAAGCTAAGACAAATTAAAAGAAAACAAAGGTCGCTGGGAAGGCAAGCTGGTGCAGCCACTCTGGAAAACAGCATGGAGGTTCCTCAAAAAACTAAAAATAGAACTACCCTACAACCCAGCAATTGCACTACTAAAATACAGATTTGAAGGAGCACGTTCACCCCCATGTTTATAGCAGCCCTATCGACAATAGCCAAAGTATGGCAAGAGCCCACATGTCCATCGATGGATGAATGGATAAAGCAGATGTGGTCTATATATACCTTGGAGTATTACTCGGCAATCAAAAAGAGTGAAATCTTGCCATTTGCAACTACGTGGATGGAACTGGAGGGTATTATGCTAAGTGAAATTAGTCAGAGAAAGACAAAAATCATAGGACTTCACTCATATGAGAACCTTAAGAGACAAAACCGATGAACATGAGGGAAGGGAAACAAAAATAATATAAAAACAGGGAGGAGGACAAAACAGAAGAGACTCATAAATATGGAGAACAAACTGAGGGTTGCTGGAGGCGTTGTGGGAGGGGGGATGGGCTAAACGGGTAAGGGGCACTAAGGAATCTACTCCAGAAATCATTGTTGCACTAGATGCTAACTAATTGGGATGTAAATTTTTAAAAAATTAAATTAAAAAATTTAAAAATGTGAAAATAAAAAAAAAACAAAGGCCGCAATTTTGATATTAAGGTATACTTCAGGCCCAAAATATTATACAAGACACAAGAGGACATTTTATAATATTCACGATGAAGAAAGAGCACTGATCAATATCTGTGCCCCAACGTTTCATATGGAAGTGAAAGCAGAAACTCATAGGTGCACACTGATAACAGGAGACTTCAATCTCTCTCTCAGATTCAAACATCAAATAAAAAGTCAACAAATAAAATAAAGTTAGAAATAAAGTAGATCTAAATAAAATGAAAAGGTGGATCCCACAGATGGACATTAAATTCTAGTCTTTAAATCAGAGAACACATCTTTTCAACTTCACCTGCAACATTTTTGAAAACTGACCACAAAAAAAGGAAAGAAAACTGATCACATACTGAGCCACAAAAATCTGAAATTTCAAAACAGAATAATACAACAGCACTCTGTGACAAAACTGGAAATTAAGAACAAAAACTCCCCCGAAGGTCTTTCTGCCTTGAAATGTTTAAACCACTAAACAACTCTAAGATCAAGAGAGAAACGCAGAATCAATGCAACATTTCAAAAAAAAAAAAAAAAAAGTAGTAGTAACAAAACCATGACCTATCAGAATCTATGAGATACAGCCAATGTTGTACTCAGAGATAGATTCCTAGCACTCAAAACCCATATCAAAAGTGTTCAAGTAAGTTAAATGTCAACATAAAAAGCTGCAAAAGAACAAGGTAGTATTTTTATTTTTTTTTAAACTTTTTTTTTCAACGTTTATTTATTTTTGGGACAGAGAGAGACAGAGCATAAATGGGGGAGGGGCAGAGAGAGAGGGAGACACAGAATCGGAAACAGGCTCCAGGCTCCGAGCCATCAGCCCAGAGCACGACGCGGGGCTCGAACTCACGGACCGCGAGATCGTGACCTGGCTGAAGTCGGACGCTTAACCGACTGCGCCACCCAGGCGCCCCAAGGTAGTATTTTTAAAAGCAGAAAGTAAAAGGATGTCCAACATCATCAGTTATCAGGGAAGTATCAGTTAAAATCATTATAATCTGTTGCTATACAGCAATAGCATGCACCGTGAATGACTATCATTAAAATCCTGACAATATCAAGTGTGGAACAACAGGAGGTCTCATGAAGCCTTACATCAGAATGTGTAGAGCGGCTTTGCAGTGGTCAAAAGTGGAAACAAAATATCCATCAACTGTGAATGGATGAACAAGTTGGATACATCCATACAATGGAATACTCCTCAGCAATTAAAAAAAAAAATGAATGAACCACTGATACATTCAATGTGGATGAAGCTCAAAAATGTTATTCTAAGTGAAAAGATACCGATACAAAAGGCTACATGATGTTTGATTCCTTTTTTTGTGATGTTCTGGGGCAGGGGAGCTCTCGAAATCTGCGGTTGCCAGGAGCTGGGGTAAGAGAAAGCGCCACCACAGAAGGGCACAAGGCAGCTTTTTGGGGGTGACAGGGAAACTCAGTATCTGAATTGAAGTGGTCACTAGACAACTGTATGCATTTGTCATAACTCCTAGAACAGTATATTTTAAAGAATAGGATCTTGCCATATTTAAACTATATCCCAATAAACCTGCCTTAAATAAATCAGCAAAAAAAAATTTTTTTTTAATAATAAAAAACTAATATTAGGTCCAAGGACCCAACGGTACACCAAGGGTTGGTCTGAAAAGAAAGCAGAGTGTAACAACAACAACAAAATTCGAATCATTCCAAAAGCAATAATTCATTAAGAAAAATTTTTGAATAGAATTTTTTCAAAAGTAGCAATTAAGAAAGAAAAAAAGTAGGAATTTAGTGAATTAAGTTTGAAACCAGAAAAAAGAAAAATTGATAAATTATTTTCTTTTTTAAGTTTATTTATTTATTTATTTTGAGGGGGAGGGGCACAAGTGGGGGAGGGGCAGAGAGAAGGAGAGACAGAATCCCAAGCAGGCAAGAATCCCAATCACCAAGCACAGAGCTGAGGTGGGGCTTGAACCCACGAACTGTGAGATCATGCCCTGAGCCAAGATCAAGAGTCGAGTTCTTAGCCAACTGTGTCGCCCAGGTGCCCCCGATAAATTACCTTTTTAAAAAATCAAAAGGTGAATAAGTCACTAGCCAATTTGTTTTTTTTATTTTATTGTTATTTTTTTTTATTCTGGGGGGATGGGCAGGGAGCAGGGGTCTTCCAGTAAGGACCGAAAAACCTGCTAGACAAATTCTAAGAGATGTAGCACTCAATTTGGGGTTTTTTAATGGCATGGGTGAACCCCTAAACATCCAAAAGAAATAATGACAGAAGAAAAGTAACCATCAATTCAGAAGACCTTTTTTAAAACCATGGGACTAATTTGCATAACAATAGGAAAATAAATTTGAAGTGGATAATTTTCTAGGAAAATATAACCCAAACTGACTCCAGACAAGATAGAAACTCTAAATCAGGAATTGGCTCATGTGATTACAGAGGCTGGCAAAGCCAAAATCTACAGGGTAGGCTGGCATGCTACAGATCCAGAGAAGAGCCGGTGTTGCAGTCCCAAGTCTGAAGGCCATCTGCTGACACAATTCCCTCTTGTTTGGGGGAGGTCAGACTTTTGACCTATTCTGGCCTTCGACTGATTGGATAAGGCCCACCCATATTCGGGAGGGCAATCTGCTTTTACTCAAAGTCTACCAATTTAAATGTTACTCTCATCCCAAAACACCCTTACTGAAACATCCCGAATAAGTCTCGACCATATATCTGGGCACCATGGCCCAGACAAGTTGACATAGAAAATTAACCGTCACAAGTCCACCCCGTGTCAACTTGGCACCCACATGCTTCTCCGTAATCCATACTTAATCTCCAAACGAGGAACAGAAACAAGGTCATAATTCCACCACACGATACAACTATCCTGCAAACACCCTACCAGAAACTAGGATGTGCTCAAAGAATGGGTGTTAAAAAAGAATGTTAAAAGTACACAGGCGCCAATTTGTAGGAACCCTCACGATTCAAATCTAGAATAATTTGAGCAAGAAATGTTGTCACGTAACAACTATCCAAGATATATATTTGGGTGAAACAAGGGAGTTCCAAAACAGTATGCGCAGTGGAATCCTATTATGTGCATCCACACATATACATATATATAGTATCCTAAAATCTAATATATACTGCATATCATGTACTATATATAATGTTAGTATGTGAGAAAACTAGATAAGTATCCCAAGGACTTAGGCATGTCTGGAGAATTCTGGAATATTTGCATTGATTTTACAAATCCTTTACATTTCCTTTTGTATTTTTTTAATGTTTATTTATTTTTGAGAGAGAGAGAGAGAGAGAGAGAGACAGAGCGCGAGCAGGGGAGGGGCAGAGAGAGAGGGAGACACAGAATCAGAAGCAGGCTCCAGGCTCCGAGCTGTCAGCAGAGCCCGATGCGGGGCTCGACCTCACAAACAGCAAGGTCATGACCTGAGCCGAAGTCAGAGGCTTAACCGACTGAGCCACCCAGGCGCGCCATACATTCCCTTTTTTAAAAATTGTGTCTAGGGGCGCCTGGGTGGCGCAGTCGGTTAAGCGTCCGACTTCAGCCAGGTCACGATCTCGCGGTCCGTGAGTTCGAGCCCCGCGTCAGGCTCTGGGCTGATGGCTCAGAACCTGGAGCCTGTTTCCGATCCTGTGTCTCCCTCTCTCTCTGCCCCTCCCCCGTTCATGCTCTGTCTCTCTCTGTCCCAAAAATAAATAAACGTTGAAAAAAAAATTTAAAAAAAAATTGTGTCTAACGCCTGAGTGCAGCATCTGAAATCAGTCAGGTCCAGCTTGCCTGCAGGCTGTGAGCTGACTTAAAAGCTCCCTTCTCACCACCAGAGCACGGGAGCCAGGCCACCTCACCACCATCCGGAATGTCTGCTTGGAGCCTCCATCTGCTCAGCTCTTTTTACATTACCCCTTGTCTGACTGCCCTGTAAACTGAACACTCTGTGCTCCTCGACTTGCCCTCCCAGCATCACGCATTCTAAAGGACTTTTAATGAAATTAAACCCTGCGGGATGAGAGGAACAAACATTATGTAGTCGGTTACATTTCTCCAGCCTGACAGCCACGGGCTCCTCAAAGCTGGAAGAGGGGAAGCAACAGAAACGACACGTACTGAGCGCCTGCAACAAGCTGGACTGTCCCTTGGCACACAGCGTCTGATCCAACTCTCACAGGTCGGTGTTGCGAGTCCCCATTTTTCAGATGAGAACACTGAGGTTCTGAGAGATTATGGGATTTACGCAAACTCACTAGCTAGTCAAAGGTAGAGTCAGAATCCAAATGCAGGCCAGTGGGGTCCTAAGATCTTGCTTTGCCCTCTATGACACCCTCACTTGTCCCCAGATTTATGGATGAAGCAACTAAAACCCCTGGGCATTGGTGGCGGACCCCCAGAACTCAGGTGTGCAGGTGAGCAGGTGTCCAGAACATGCCCTAGTTAATGCTCCCTCAGCCTTCAAGTCTGGTATGTGCCCAGCCATGACCAGTGCAGTGTCACCTAGCATCAATCTATGCCTGGTATCTCCATCAGAGAGGCAGAACCTGAGACCTAGGGAACTGGGTGAGCCGGCCAAGGTCACACAGCAGTACCATCGAGGGCCTGAATCTAGGGACGGCTCTCTGGCCTGGGCAGGCCTCTGGGTCCTGCTATCCCCTTGAAACGCTGCTCCTCTGTCCTCCGTGTCCCCTTGTGTTTCTCTCTCTCTCTCTCTCTCTCTCTCTCTCTCTCTCTCTCTCTCTCTCTCCTGCCTCCCTTCCTTCTCTTCATCTTTCTCTGTCCTCACTATAACCATTTACAAATTCTCATCCACCTGAAGGGTTGCTGAATGTGAGACAGAGGTGGGAGGACCTTAAAGATGGGAATACAACCCCCACACTTTACAGATGGACAAACTGAAACCCAGAAAGTCTCCCCCACGTGTTCAGATTTCAACTCCAGCCTTTGCTCAGCTGTTTCCTTTCCTGCCTGCCCACCTCCCAGGAACAGCCATCTGGCTCTCGCTTGCAGCCAGAGGCGGCTTCCAAAATCACTCACTTGATCAGTCTACACTCTACCTAACAACCCTCCAAGGATCAAAACGCTGGCCTTGCTACCTTCTCTACTCTCCTCCTATGACAAGCTAAATCTTACCCACGATGAGCCTTCCAACTTGCTACTCCCTGCTCTCACCCTGACTTGATCATTAGCTATTTACCCTTCAATCTCAGATCTCCCTGGGGCCCAATCCTGAGGCACTCACAGAGTCTCCCTCGTCTCCAACTTCACCGTCTGCCCGAGTAGACCACGAGCCTGGACCTGTCCTGTTCACCACTGTGCCTCCAGTCTCTGGCGCTGTGCTGCACGCCTCCCCAAGCCAGTTCATGGCCCAAAGTTTAATGGCAAGGTGAAAAAAAAAAAAAAAATGTCCCAGCAGAGGAAAGGAGATGATCCCAGCAGGGAGAAGTGTCGTCAAAAGTTGTGTGCAGGTCATGCACCCCAATGTTTACAGCAGCACTTTCAGCAATAGCAAAATTATGGAAAGAGCCTAAATGTCCATCCACTGATGAATGGATAAAGAAGATGTGATTTATATACACCATGGAGTACTACTTGGCAATGAGAAAGAATGAAATCTGCCCATTTGCAGCAACACGGATGGCACTGGAGGGTGTTATGCTGAGTGAAATAAGTCAGGCAGAGAAGACAGATGTTATATGTTTTCACTCATATGTGGATCTTGAGAAACTTAACAGAAGACCATGGGGTGGAGGAGGGAAACAGAGAGAGGGAGGGAGGCAAACCATAAGAGACTCTTAAATACAGAGAACAAACAGGGTTGATGGGGGGGGGGGGGTCAGGGTCAGGAGCGAGGGGAAAATGGGTGATGGACATTGAGGAGGGCACTTATTGGGATGAGCACTGGGTGTTGCAAGTGATGAACGATGAGAATCTACTCCTAAAGTCAAGAGCACGCTGTATACACCGTATGTTAGCCAACTTGACAATAAATTATATTTTTTTAAAAAGTTGCGTGCAGGTATAGGAAGCAGGCCTGTGGGACTAGACTGAGGTGCGAGCAGAGGGTACTTGGGGGAAATGAGGTTAGGAGATTCTCTTCCATGTAATAAGCACCCCTGAACGCCATGGCAGGCCCTGTGCCCACAGAGCACACAGGCGGGCGCTCCTGGGCCCTGATGGTCCTGTGCGGAGCCGCCACTCTGGGGTTTCTCCACATCTGAGTCTGATGGACGTCCTCACCGCCACCCCCAACAACAGGAGCACCGACACCGCCTAATGTGCATATAATTCGAAGGGGTCACGGCCCCCAGGAGCCCGGCCAAGGACCACGGCTGCCGTATCCCTAGTCTGGCTGAACGACAAAAATCAAACGAGTGCCGGGAGCACAAGTCAGGCCATGACGACCCTGAGGAAGGAACGGAAGCCGGAGGGACAAGATGTCAGAGGCAGGGAAGTGACAACGGTGGTTGGCCCCTGGGGCCACGTTAAGAAATCTGTCCCAGGCTCCCGAAACGGGACAGAGGTGCGGAGGCGAGCAAAGGTTTCAGGGCGAGGAGCGCCCTAATCTCACGGCCGGCTCGGGAAAATGACGCAAGCGCCACGCGAGGCCACCGTGAAATGCTACAGCTCCACTCTGGCCCGGGGCACTGTGGGTGTCAGGGGCCGCAGCCCGACGCCAGGTCTCGCGGGAGGGCGAGATTCACGCGGATCACAGAGATTGGGCGGGGAGGGGCGGCCAAGGCTTCCGTCCTCGAGCAAAGTCCCGCCCCCTGGCCGGGATGGGCCAATCCCAAGGCCTCCCCGTTCTGGCCTCAGGGATTGGTCCTGAGGCTCACGTGACAGAGCGGGCTGGCGGGGGCACGTGACCGCCGCGGCGGCCTTCTTGGTTTATCCGTGGCGGGAGAGAGCTGGGGACCTAGACCGGGGGCCGGAATTGGGGACGGCCGAGCTCTGAGGCTTCCCCCCGGTGCCGGCCTCCGCCCTCGTCCTGTGCAGACGGGCCGGCCATCTGCCTGCTGGGTCTTCGGAGTGAGCTGGGCGGCCTCGGTGCCCTCGCCTGTGAGATGGTCCCAGGGTTGTCCAGGGAACAGCGTTGCCGGAGGCCTATGGGAGGCAGCGGGGACGTGCACGGCCGTGTGAAGCAGGGCGATGGCCTGAAGGACCAACCGGGAGTCCCGAAAAGCTGACCGTGGGTGAGGTTGTTGAGCAGAGCAGAGCCCCTGCCCTCGGCTGACTTCCGCCAAGGGTTGTGTGACGGGCCCCTTGGCTTTCGTTGCAGACGGTTGAGCAAGATACGGCTGGGTGAGTTTGCAGATCTGATTGGCCTTATTCGGCAATTCCCGAGCGGGACAGCGTCCCATCCCGCCAGTGGCCAGGAGCTCTGAGGCGCTGTAGAAAACGGGAGGCTCTCGTAGACCTAAGTGGGCCAGAAAAAGGAAGGTTTCTAGCAAAGGGTGGCGGCTTTTCAAGCGAGGTCACCTTCCTCTAGCGAGAGACAGGCGTCTGTCAGCCAGATAACCTCACTAGTGCTAACCAGGTAGTTCTAGATGACTAGTTAAATTAGGTCCCGTTCCCGGGAGGGGCTGAAACCGCAGTTAGCTTAGGTATGAAGCCTTGGATCGCTGACAAAGGTTTAGCACAAGTGACTCCCATTTGGGGCCTTTTGTTCCTTTTTTAACGTTGCTGAAACTTTACAACAGCAGTGTCCGTAGTGTACTTGAGGCCTGTAGTCGGGGACAGACTGCTGAGGCCTCACGGCCTGGAAGTGGAGGAGCCAAGGCTGAACCTAGACATCAGCGCGACCAACCTGCAGACCCTCAACCAGGTGGCTTTTGCACCCTGAGAAGTGGGCCAACGGGACCACCCTCTGTCCATGCCCTTGGGAGTCACCCAAACCTTGAGGACGCTCCCTTTTGTCACTGCTGTTCGCTCAAGATACTGGTGACCCTGGAGGGCGGGGCCGGGTGCTTCCCAGTCTCCCCTCCTGACTGGGGCAGAACTGGCTGGCCTCTGGAGCCTGTTACACGAGGGACAGAAGAGCCTCAGGCAGAGCCGGGAAGAAGAGAAGCAGTGGGAGGGGAGGGGCCTGGAAGCCGGAACTGGAAGGAGGGCGGGAGAAATGTGCCAGGACCCCAGGAGAACCACCCGCCCGCGCGGCTTGATCCATTCGGTTCAACAAGAATCCGTCAAACACCCGCTGGCTCCAGGCGCTGAGGATCTAGCATTAAACAGAAGAGGTAGACATCCTCGCCCTCCTCGAACTCCCCTTCCAGTGCAGGAGAGAGACCATAAACAGAGTAAACGTTCACACCGTGTTCGAAGTGATGCAGGCTACTGGGAAAAACCAAAACTGAGAAAGGGTCTAAGAGGTGGGGACAACTTTACACAAGGGGCAGGGTAGGCCTTACTGAGCAGGTGACTGGAAGGAAGTGAGGGAAGAGCATCCAGGCAGACGGCGCAGGGCGTGCAAGGGACCCGCGGTGGGAGGGAACCTGCAGCGGAGTGTGGCTTTGAGGAGTAGGCAGGCATCAGAGAGGTAACAGGTGGCCACAAAAAGGGCTTGGAATTTCAACTGAGATAAGGCCGTGGAAGGGTTTTAAGACAGGCTCAGCCCCCACATGAGCTTCTTTGCTGTTCTTGCTAGCTTCCCTCCGGAGGCAGGAAGGCATTCTGCCTTCCGTCCCCAAAACCACATTGGCATCTCTGTCATCTTTGCCCAGGACGGGCAGCAGCCCTGTTCTTCCACTTGATTCTCCTGTCCCTGACCCCCACTCTAGGCTGTGGAATCTTCATGGGGAAAACCTGGCCCTGACCAGTCTGTCTCCCTGTGCATCGTTCATTGTCCAGGTATCTGAGCTCCGAGGCCGCCACACAGGGTGTGCACATGCTAAGGTAGCCGGTGGGAGCGAAAGCGCCACGCGGTGTGTCCTAGCACCCAGAGCTGGGCTCTCAGAGGGTCAACAGTGATGTGGGAGGCCTATGCAGCACCTCCAGAAGGGGGTCGGCTTTCGTCCTCGGGACCCCCACCTGTCACTTGTGTCCCTAGCCTTGAAGTGGGACTGTATTTCCATCATTAGCCCCAGTGTCTAGAAAATTGGGCGTTCCCAGGTCTCAAAAAGCTTGTGGTCTGGGATGGAGCACCTGGGTGGCTCAGTCACTGAAGCATCCCGACTCTCAGTTTCGGCTCAGGTCATGATCTCATGGTTTCATGAGTTCAAGTCCCGCATCAGGCTCTGCGCTGACAGTGCAGAGCGTGTTTGGAATTCTCCCTCTCTCCCTCTCTTTCTTTCTGCCCCTTCCCCTGCTCATGCTGCCTCTGTCGCTCAGAATAAGTCAACGAACCTTAAAAAAGAAAACAAAGCTTGTGGTCTGGGAGCATAATTAAGGCGCTGGAACCATGGGCCCAGAGGTACAGTGTTCACAGCACAGGGAGGGCCTGCAGCTGTGCAGACTGTGTGGCCACTTCTCGCGGCCTTTCCCCGACTCCCACAGCCACCCACCAGCAGCATCAGGATGTCTGGTCCCCAAGAGGAGGGGCTCACTGGCGGATTCGGTCATCACAGTATCCCTTGCCTGACTGTCTCTTTTATTTTCAAGTCAGGTGCTTTAACAAGAGTATCTGGGAAACACAGTGGGAGCATTTTTATTTTATTTATTTACTTTTTAAAGTAAGGCTCCACACCCAACATGGGGCTCAAGCTCGTGACCCTGAGATCAAGAGTCGGATGCTGTACCGACCTAGCCAGCCAGGTGCCCCGATACGTTATTATTTACTAAAGCCCATAATTCGGATTTTCTTAGTTTTTCTTGGTGTCCTTTTTTGGTGCCAGGATTCCATCAAGGGCACCGCATCACATGAAGTTGTGCACCTCACTTTCTTCTGAAGGTGCAGTATTGAGAGGAGGCTAAAGCAGCACAAAACTGCCGACCTTTTCCTTGGCTTTAAGTCTGAGTAAACGCTAGGGCTGGGGCTGCATTTGGGTTTTGGTGTTCTGCCTGACAGGTGTCAGCTGAGTGGGGCTCTTGGGTCCTTTGCAAAAGGAAGGGCACTGAGGAGAAGCCCCACACCCCAGACTGTCCCCTCTCAGAACCGCCCCTCAGGCTGGGGGTGATGGGGAGTTATGGTTTAATGGGTTGCAGATTTCTGTTTGGGATGATGGAGACATTCTGGACATGGATGGTGGTGAGTGAGGGCTGCACAAATTTACAGATTTCCTTAGTGCCCCTGATTGCACACTTAAAAATGGTTCAAATGGTAAGTTTTATGTATTTTCACCACAATTGGTTTTATTTCTTTTTAACGTTTATTTGAGAGAGCGTGTGTGCATGCACAGGGGAGGCGCAGAGAAAGAGGAAGAGTGAGAATCCCAAGCAGGCTCTGGGCTGTCCGTGAAGAGCCCAGTGCGGGGCTTGATCCCACGACCTCAGGATCACGACCTGAGCCGCTATCAAGAGGCGGATGCTTAAGCCACCGAGCCACCCAGGCACCCCCACGATTTGTTTTAAAGCTGAAGAAACAAAGATGCAATTTAAACAAGACTTCTGATCCTTGCTTTTCAGTAAAGGAAACCTGTGTATTTCACCACAAAATGAAACTGTCCCTCGAAGGCCTTCTGTTCCCCAAGTCGGCTTCCTCCACAGACCTGGGACCTGCCATCGGTGCAGATGGGGCTCCGGCACCGTCACCTTTACTGTTACCGCTAATGGTGTCAGTAGGACAGCCTGTGATTGATCACTCCCTGTGCTGGCAGCCTTGCCACTTGACCTCACACAGCCCCAGAGGTGGTTCTGCTCACGGGCCTCATTTAAAGAAGGACACCTCAGCACAGAGAGATTAAGGGACTCACCCGTGGTCACACAGCTGGTGGCAGCAGTGCCAGGATTCTACGTGAGCCGGGCCTTTCTCGCCACCCACTGCAGGGCCAGCAAGGCAGCCCAAACTGCAAAGCCATCCTCATAACAGATGTGTCCTTCGACAAGCCGGGGGTATGGGGGAGGGGGGCAGAGTGAGGCTGATGTGTGGCTGCAGAATACTCCCTCTGGTCAAAATAAGGACTGGCAAAAGGGACTGGTCGCCTTCCTTAAAAGCAAAACGAACAATGGGGTGCCTGGGTGGCTCAGTCAACTGAGCTTCCGAGGTCAGCTCAGGTTGTGATCTCAAGGTTTGGCTCAGAGCCTGGAGCCTGCTTTGATTCTGTGACTCCCTCTCTCTGCTCCTCCCCCATTGCGCTGGCTCTCTCAAAAATAAACAAACATTTTTAAAAACCCTGCAATAACGGCCATGTTTATCAAACACGTGGCTCCGGGTTCTAGATAGTGCTCTCCAAGTATCCCCATAGATCTCTAGCCCCTTGGGGGCTGGGTATTGATGTTCCACCAAAAGAGGCCCAAAGCCAAGTAGCTTGGGAAATGTTGCACCTGCGCCTGTCCCCAAAGATTCAAAGGACTTCCTAGAGGCTCTGAAAAGTCCTGTCATGAAGAAACAGGTTAAGCTTTGTCTAGTCCAGAGATTCCTGAACTTAGTTGACCCCCGCCACCCATTTCGATGAGACCCATTGACAGGGGTGCCTGGCTGCCTCAGTCTGTAGAGCGTAGAGCATGCAACTCTTGGTCTCAGGGTGGTGAGTTCAAGCCCCACACTGGACGTGGCACCTACTTGAAAAACAAACATTGACAGCCTCCAAGTTGCTATGCACAGACAGCTCCCTGTGCCTTGATGGGTGATGTGCCTCTTAGTATAGGGTCTTGCTTTTGTCTTCACTCTAGGTGAGGAATGGAAGTGCAGGGTCGTCTACATACTCAATTTAGAGATAAATACTAGGGGGGTGCCTGGGTGGCTCAGTTGGTTAAGCGTCTGACTTCGGCTCAGGTTGTGATCTCGCGGTTCGTGAGTTCAAGCCCCGCATCAGGCTCTGTGCTGACAGCTCAGAGCCTGGAGCCTGTTTCAGATTCTGTGTCTCCCCACCCCACCCCCCGCCCCTCTCCCACTCATACTCTGTCTCTCTCTCTAACATAAATAAACATTACGAAACAAAAAAAGAAGATAAATACTAGGGACTTCTGGCTGGCTCAGTTGGGAGAGCATGTGACTCTTGGTCTCAGGGTTGTGAGTTTGAGCCTCACACTGGGTGTAGAGATTACTTAAAACCTTCATTCATTCGGGGCGCCTGGGTGGTGCAGTCGGTTAAGCGTCTGACTTCAGCCAGGTCACGATCTCGCGGTCCGTGAGTTCGAGCCCCGCGTCGGGCTCTGGGCTGATGGCTCGGAGCCTGGAGCCTGTTTCCGATTCTGTGTCTCCCTCTCTCTCTGCCCCTCCCCCGTTCATGCTGTCTCTCTCTGTCCCAAAAAATAAATAAATGTTGAAAAAAAAAATTAAAAAAAAAAAAAACCTTCATTCATTCATACATACATACATACATACATACATACTAGAGTGTTCAATATAGAGAAACAGCAATTGATGTCAAACTTAAATCCTGACTGGCAATGCCAGGAAATGCCAGCATCTACTGTGATAAAATAACATTTTCTGATAAACCATTTTAGGTCCTGTCACTTTCAGGGTGCAGAAGGGTTTTGTCTTGTCCATAAAAATGTTGACGTGTTCCCCTCCACCCATGGCGAAAGTGAGCATTGCACGAAGTTAAGCAAAGTCCTAACCTAACAGGACAGTAGGTGTCCTGTGCTTTACATCTCACCAGACCCAGCGCATTCTGCTGGAAATTTCGGGTGGTCTCTGTAAAATGTTTACATTTATTCTTTGGAGTAAAGTCGGAGGTTCTTTCTTAAAAGTGAACACTAGTGGGGCACCTGCGTGGCTCAGTCAGTTAAGCATCTGACTCTTGATTTCACCTCAGGTCATGGTCTTGCTCTGATGGGATCGAGTCCCACATCGGGCTCTGTGCTGACAGCACAGAGCCTGCTTGAGATTCTCTGTCTCTCTCTCTGCCCCTCCCCTGCTCATGTGCACACTCTCTCAAAATAAACTAAAAAAACCCAAAGTGAACACTTATATGCTTGAACTGAGCAGGTTTTTGGATGGATGTGTGTGGTTGTGTTCGACCAGCAATAGGCTTCTCTCAGCAGGAAGGAAGGAGATTCAGCCTCTGCCCATCCCGCAATCCTAGAATGAAAGATCTTACGGAAATAAATGAAACTGAATAAATAGGCACCTGAGCCTCTTCAGTTTCTGGCTTAGCACTGCCCTGCCTGGCAAGGAGGGAAAGTTGTCTAGGGCAGCAGGCAGCTGCTGAACCGGACATGGAGAGGACCAGGACCAGGAGCCCTCGAGTTTTGGGAGCATCTGGGGCTGGGACCTGCAATTATGCTGAGCAGCCGCTAGGTGTCAGGACGCCCCTGATTTGTGCTCCCTCTGGCAGGCAGGCTGACTGTGTCCTGTTTCTGGGCAGATGCTCAGAGATCCCTGAGCACCCTCTGAGATCGCCGTTTGCACCAAGATCACCATTTATAGATGGAAAATTGAAGCTCAGAGCAGGCACTGGTCAACAGATCCCCCGTGCTTGGTGCTACACTGGGGACAGGAGAAATGACAGAACAGGACCCAGCCCACGCACTTCTGGTGGTTATAAATCTCTAGGCACAGGAGCACCTGGGTGGCTCAGTCGGTTCAGCATCTGACTCTTGATTTCAGCTCAGGTCATGATCTCACAGTTCGGGCCCCAGGTCGGGCCCCATGCTGGCTCTCTCTCAAAATAAATAATTAAAAAAAAAAAGTCTCTAGGCACAAGCAGTATCCGAGTTTGAACCCCTGCTTCACATCTTGGTACCTATGAGATCTTAAGCAAGTTACCTCTGCCTCAGCCTGCTATCTTCACATCTTCAGACCAGTAGTAATAACCTATCCCGTCAGTGCTGTGAGTGTGGCCATTAGAACAGGCCAGCTCGTCATGGTGGTGGCACAGCCCCAGTCATCACAGGCATGACTCTCCAGCCACGGACTCAGGTGTGTGGACAGTGCCACTGCCTCCATTTTCTGTGACAGCCTGATTTCTGCCCCAAGCGCCCATTCCACGATTCCATGGGCACTATCACGGCCATCAGTTTCAGATCTTGCCCCCTTCCTACGTCAGGACTCCTGCAGGGTTAGGGCCCTGTGGGGGGAGCCTGCTGCCACTGGTTATCTTCCCATACCGGTTATTGCAGCCCCCCAGTCCCACGCCTCGGCGCTGTCCCCAGCCTCACCGGGCATGTGACCCTCTTGGGCCAGCCTGCCTGGTATCCTGTCACCTGGGTGCCGGACCCCTCCTGCATTGCTCTCTGGCGACTGGAGGCAGTCGCCAGCCTCTCTGGCGACTGGAGACCCCCTCACCTACCTCTGCTCACCCCAGACCAGGGTGGTCTCCCTGTGGTCCAAGATGCTTCATCAACCCGGCTTCTCCAGGACACTGGCCCAGAAGGGACACATCAGTTCTGCCTTCCTCCTCCACCCCCCTTTGTTGTCTGAAGGGCTTGGGCTCTGGGGGGTGAGGGGAAACAAAGTCCAAAAGACCCACAGGCACCTTCTGCTTCCATCCTGGGACTATAGGTCCGGGGCCAGCTCCTCCTTGAATGGAGACAAGGAACGGCAAGGTGGGAAGGGGGGTTGGAAATGTCATTGTAGGCAGCCCCTGCTCCGCATGGTTCCAACATGCAGAAACTTTAGTTACCATGGTCTAGGAAAACACCATCAGTCCCTCAACAACAGAGTTCAAGTGTCAGTGACCCTGTGTATTAACTGAGTCGCCGCACCGGGTAGAGACTGCCTGAGCTCGCCCGCCAGCCTGCAAATCACTACGTAAACAACAGCCGCGCCTCCTGATCAGTGACCATCTGGCGCTTCTTCCCAAGCCCGTGGGTGACCGGTCACCGCGTGTTACTCAGCGCCCGCACACCAGCCAGGTCGGGAGCCGTGCCACCTTCCCTGATGGACACACTGGCTACTCTGCGGAAGCGCGTCACCGAAGCCGGGAGTCGACCGACAGAGGTGAGAAAGTGGCAAGGACGGGAGGTGGGGACACTGGAGGCAAATCCAGGTGCAGCAGCGACGGGGCCAGAAGAAAGAGCTGCGGCCAGAGGGGCCTGGTGAGGCCGACTTGATGAGAAGGACGATGTCCCCCGGAAGTGACGCTGGCCACGCCCCCACGCCGACAGAGCCCTCGACACGTTTCGCGTCGCCCCGAGTGCGAGTGCGAAGGCCGCGCTGGAAGCTCATTGCGACGCGGAACAGACAGCGACAACCGACAGAGGTCCAGAAAGGATGCTCGCAGCACGTCCTAAGTCACAGCGGAAGAGGCGAACACTGTTCATACTGTTCCTGGTAAGTATCTCCTCTAAGTCGTGGTTAAATACACATAGTTTATTTATTTGCTTTCTATTTTTTTAATGTTTTATTTTATTTTTTTGAGAGGCAGAATGAGAGTGCAAGCAGGGAGGGGCAGAGAGAGAAGGAGACACAGAATCCGAAGCAGGCTTCAGGCTCCCAGCCGTCAGCACAGAGCCCGATGCGGGGCTCGAAGCCCCAAACGCAAGGTCATGACCTGAGCCGAAGTCAGAGCCACCCAGGCGCCCCAAATACACATAGTTTAAAATCTACGACCTTGACCACTTCCAAGTGCATGGTTCTGTGGCATCAGGTGCTGTACAAGCAGGGACGGCTCCGTGAACTTGTGTGTGGTCACCGTCGCAGAGATGCTCATCTCCTCGAGGCCGTTCTGATTTGAGTATCTGTGCTGCTTTCGAACAAAGAAAGAAGCTCGTTCATTCTTGATGCTTCTGAAAGTTAGAGTGTCCCCAGCAAAGATTAGCTTTGCCGTTTCTATTTGCCTGCATAGTTCTAACCAGTGGGAAAGTTTCTCATGTTTGGGAGATCATGGAAGTCACACTTTTCCCACTGATTTTTCTCTCCCCATGTCCACTTAAACAGTGTTATTGAGGGGTGCCTAAGGGGCTCGGTCGGTTAAGTGCCCAACTTCGGCTCAGGTCATGGTCTCACGGTTTGTGAGTTCGAGCGCCACGTTGGGCTCTGTGCTGACAGCCTAGAGCCTGGAGCCTGCTTCGGATATGTCTGTCTGTCTCTCTGCCCCTTGCCTGCTCACACTCTCTGTCTCTCAAAAATGAATAAACGTTAAAAAAATTTTTTTGAAAATGTTATTGGGATGCCTAGGTGGCTCAGTTGGTTCAGTGTCCGACTCTTGATTTCCACTCAGGTCATGATCTCACGGTTCATGAGATTGAGCCCTGGTCAGGCTCTGTGCTGACAGCACACAGCCTGCTTGGGATCCTCTCTCTCTCTCTGCACCCCCCCCCCAAATAAATAAATAAACTTTTAAAGAAATAAAATAAAAGCAGTTTTTATTGAGATAAAATTCACATAACGTCAATTCACCAAAATTCGGTGGTTTCTAGTGGATTCACAATACCCTACAATTGTCAAGATTGCTTTGCAGGATTTCCACTTGCAGAATCACCTTTACTGCCCCATGCCTCCCTCCCGGCTCCTGGTGGCTGTTGGCAACCTTTTGCGCCCTTGCTTGTAGAGCCATCACTCCAATCTCCACCTCCGTCCTCACATGGCGCTCTCCCTGTGTGGGTCATGTGTCTGGGTCCATGTTTCCCTCTTCTTGTAAGGACACCAGTCACTGGATTTAGGGCCCACTCTCATCCAGAATGACCTCATCTCAACTTGATGACATCTGCAAAGGCCCAATATCCAAGCAAGGTCACATTCACAAGCACCAGACATTAGGACTTCAACACGTCTTTTGGGAAGCACACTTCAACCCACAACAGGTGGCCTCCCAAATCCCCAGATAGCCCATCAAGTGACTCTTCGTGAGGATGCATCTAGAACTTTGCATTTGTGCCCCCTCTTCTCAAAGTCTTGAGGAAACGAAGGGATGCATCACGGCTCCATTTCGATCATGAGACAAACTGCAAAGGCCTGAATTAGACTGGGGATTGACGTGTGGGTGTGACACGTGGGCACTTAGTGTACATTTGTAATATCACAGAAATCAGCTGTGACAGTTTCTTTACAATTAGGCTTTGATGTGCGTATAACTTAGTTGCTGAGTGATATTTTTTTTTTTTAAATTTCTGCCCTTTTAGAATCACCTGGTAATTCATCTGGAGTGAATAGAAGTACTCTGTTTACTTACTTATGCCCCAGATGTTTATTCCACACCCATAGCAAGCAAGACACAGTTCTAAGCACAGACACACTAAGATTTGCCATTACCAAGAGAAAACCCTTGACCTCATGGAATCACATTCTAATTAGGGGCACAGACCATGAGTGAGGAGCACAAATAGTACTGTGCAGAGAAGCATGCCCTGAAGAAAATAAAGGGGCGAGTGGTGGGGAAGGTGGTCAAAGAAGGCCCTTCTGAAGGGTCATGCTTGAGCAGAAGGCTGATGAAGAGAAGGAGTGAGCCCTTTAAGACTCTGGAGGAAGAGCATTCTAGGACAAGGGAAAGACCCTCAGGCCGAGGCATGCCTGGTGTCATCAGGGACAACGGAAGGTCAGCACACCAAGGCGGCCAGAGGGATGAGTCTGAAGGGCAGGCCAAGGACCAGATCACTCAGAGCCTAAGTGGGCAAGCCAAGGACGGTTCTCCCTCTAAGCGGGATGTGAAGCCACAGAGAACCGGCCACTCTGACCTATGTTTATAAAGATGTTCCCCAAGGGCCTGCAGGCAGCTCTTCAGCTGCCCAGGGGAGGGCCAGAGGGGTTTGACCGAGAGCCCATAGCGCCACAGTGCAGCAGGAAGGAAGAGGTCAGATTTGGGAGATGATTTGGGGAGAATGGCAGAGTTGGCTGTCGGGCCGGATGGAGACATGCGGGAATATGAGAGGCACCAAGGGACACTCTGGGCAGAGGGGTGAGGGAGCGGTGTTTGCTGAGATAAGGGGCTTTGGGGAAGGAAGAATTCCGTTCTGGACAAAGAACAGGTAGGAAAGTAGAAACACATAGCAAGATAGTGACTTAATCCAGCCATGTCGATAATCACCCCAAAGGAAGAACAGAGATTAGCCAATAGGGTTTTTAAAAAGCAAAAACCAGGGGCGCCTGGGTGGCTCAGTCGGTTGGGTGTCTGACTTCGGCTCAGGTCATGATCTTGCAGTCTATGAGTTTGAATCCTGCATGGGGCTCTGTGCTGACAGCTCAGAGCCTGGAGCCTGCTTCAGATTCTGTCTCTGTCTCTCTCTGCCCCTCCCCTGCTCTTACTGTGTCTCTCTTAAAAGTAAAATAAAAACATAAAAAATTAAACAGCTATGTGCTTCCTATAAGAAACCCACTTTTTTTTTTTTAATGTTTATTTTTGAGAGACAGAGAGAGAGAGAGCGTGAGTGGGAGAGGGGCAGAGAGAGAGGGGGACAGAGAATCCGAAGTGGGCTCTTTGGTGGAAGAGTGAGCCCGATATGGGGGCTTGAACCATGAGATCACTGAGGAGCCGTGAACTGTGAGATCATGACCTGAGCCCAAATCAGACGTTCGATGGATTGAGCCACCGAGGTGCCCCAAGAAACCCACTTTAAATGCAAAGGCTCCAATAGGTTAAAAGTAAGGGATGGGAAAAAACAGGTGATGTCAACACTGACCAAAGGAAAGCCAAAGTGGCTATGCTAAAGTCAAAGTAAATTACAGGGTAGGTAGCACTTCTAGGATTAGAGGGACATTTCAAAATGATAAAGGGGTCAGTTCATGAAAAGGACCCAACAATGCTAGATGTTCATGCATGTAATAACAGAGCTTCAAATTCATGAAGCAAAAAACAGATTGAGCGGCAAGAAGAAAGACAAAAGCACAATTGTAATCCGACATTTCAGCACCTCTCTTAGGAATGGGTAGAACAACTACGTAGAAAATCAGTAAGGGAACACCTGGGTGGCTCGGTTGGTTGAGCGTCCGACTTTGGCTCAGGTCGTGATCTCATGGTTCATGGGTTCAAGCCCCACGTCGGGCTCTGTGCTGACAGCTCGGAGCTGGATCCTGCTTCGGATTCTGTGTCTCCCCCTCTCTCTACCTTTCCCCACTCGCTCTCTCCCTCTCTCTATCAAAAATAAATAATCATTTAAAAATGTTAAAAAGAGGGGCACCTGGGTGGCTCAGTCGGTTGAACGTCCGACTTCAGCTCAGGTCATGATGTCAGTTTGTGGGCTCGAGCCCCACATCAGGCTCTGTGCTGACCACTTACTTGCTCAGAGCCTGGAGCCTGCTTCAGATTCTGTGTCTCCTTCTCTCTCTGCCCCTCCCTGACTCATGCTTTGTCTCCCTCTGTTTCTCAAAAATAAATAAATGCAAAAAAATTTTTTTAATAAAAATTTAAAAAAGAAAAAATCAGTAAAGATGTAGAAGACCCAAACAACACTTTCAACCAACCTGGCCTAATTGATATTTCCTAGAACACGCCAACAGGAGCAAAATGGAGCTTCTAAGGTTAGGAGTTATCAGTGTATAGATGTGTTGAATGTTATGGGGTTAGGGGAGGTCACTTGGGGAGCTTTGTTAGGACACAAAAGCAGTCTGAAGACAGCATCGGGCCACTCCAACCTTTAGGGATGCGGAAGAGGAGAGGGGTCCAGCAAAGGAGACTGAGAAGGAGCCTAGTGTTGGAGGAGGGCCAGGTAAAGGAAACATTTAGAGGGGAGAGGGCCCTGCTGTATCAAAGCTGCCCAGCAGTCCAGCAAGATGAGAACCGAGGACTGATCACTGGATTTGGCCACGCGGAGGCCTTTGGTGACCTGGACAGCAGCACTTGCCCAGGGATGTCGGGGAGCTCTTGATCATTATGTCAAGGCAGGGTGAGCCGCAGCCCCACCCACGCTTATTTTCAAGGCATTTTGCTGGAGCCAAAAGATGGAGAGGTGCAGGCAGGCAACGTGGCAGGATTGTCTTTCTTTTTAAGGCAGGGATGCATTCGAGGAGGTTGGGCACCACTGGGAAGGATCAAGGCGGGAGAGGGCGAGCGTTTGGGAGCCAGAGAATTCAGAAGTGATATCCTTGAGAAGGGATGGGGTCCAGGGCGCGCAGGGAGCCATGGCCTTGGTCTGGGGACACAGGTCTTAGGTGAGGAAAGGGGTGGGGTACCTCTGGAGAAGAGCACCCAGGGGAGCATCAGGGGTCTCAGACGACCTCTAGGCAGGAGTGACCCCTAATCTGCCCTTAGACACAAAGTTCTCTAACCTTCCCAGTGGGCGGCGGGATGCAGGCCAGGCCACAGGCTGGATTCGCCTCTGGTCACTGCCATTACTCATTCTGTAGCAAAGGGCAAGTGACCCGGGTGACCTTGGGAATGTGAACCCGGTGGCGCCCCCAGGACCCGGGCGCGGGGACTGGGGAAGGGCCTCCTTGCGCGCGCGCGTGTCTACGCCTCCGCGCCACTAGGGGGCACCAAGAGACCGTTTGCTGGGTCTGGGCGCTGCCTACCCGCCCCCCCCCCCCCCCCCACCACGCCCCGGGACCGCAACTCAGCCGGCTCCCGGCCTCACCTTGAGGCCCCCTGGACCGAACCCGGGCGGAAAGGGGGCGGGTGCTGGGGCCAGCTCATCCAAAAGCGCCCTGTAGCCTCCCCCTCCCCGGTGAGCGAAGGGCGGTGCAGTCTGCGCTGGCCGCGGAACGGCGGGGCCCGCCTGGGTTAAAGCAGCTGGAAGGTCAAAATCCAAAATGTGCCCTGTGGACCGGCGGCTGCTGCCATCGCCAGCACCCGGTTCCCGGGGGTATGCGTTGGTCCCACAGCCATTAACCAAGCACCCACGTTGGGCCGGGCCCTGCTGCATTCCGAGCACATGGAACGAACGAACGAATGAATGAATGGGCAAGCCCTATATGGTATTTAGGGAGAGGAGGGGCGATCCCAGGCGCAGGGCCTGCAGGTACTGAGCCAGCGGGGCTTCCGCTGAGGGGCTCGGTGCCACCCCAGGGTCGGGAGAAGGAGAGAGGAGAGAGGCAGGGTAGGGATGGTACTGAGCCCCCAGCTGGGACTCGAGGAGCCACCCAGCGCAGTACTTTAAAGAGAGGGATGGGGAATGGACGCGATCTCCTCCGTGTAGACAGTTCATCCCCGATTTCTGATAAAATACAAGTCGCCTAGCAGCCACAGTCATCCCCCATCAACTTGGAACGAATTCTCTTTCCAACAGCTCCCCCGCCCTTCTGTGCCCACTGCCAATTGAAAGCAGCTTCTGCTGCAGTAGGACAGGGGGAAACTGAGCCGCCTAAGGGAGCAAGCGGTGGGAGAAGCCAGGCTTGGGGGGAGGACCCCCGCCGCCAATCCAAGGGCAGCTTGGAATTTGGTGGGGGCGGTGGGGGTGGGGCAGAGTCCGGTGCCAGCAGGCCAAAAGGGCATGGTTACAAGAAATCTCCTCCCCTTGCAGCCCTGGGGGCGGCCCAGGGGTTAAGGAATTTAGAGTGCTTAGCCCCCTGGGTACAGTAAGCACTCAATCAACATTGACCATTCTTATTACATATTAAACACTGCAAACATCTTTATAAAACAGAAATGCCAGCACTTTGGGTCAATGTATGAATCTTTGTTCAGAGTCTTTCAATTTCCATCCTCTTGGAAATAACAAACACTTTTAATTTTGAACCTAACTGCAAATCCGAAGCCCGCTGCTCCGTTGCCCTGGCTCGGGGCCAGGTTGCAGATGTTTGAGTGTCTCGGATGCCCAAGTGGCTGCGTCTCCTGGGGTCTTTTGAATGGTGCTGACTCACCATGCACGCTGCAAGCAGCCTCGCTCCGTCTGCCAGGTCGCTGCTGGATTTCTGGGTCTCAGGTGGTGTGTGGTCAATTCAGAGTTTGCTAACCTGCACCTAACAGATTTCCCTCTTCATTCCTGTTCCTACCCCAAAGGACATAGGGGTGGGGGTGCAGGTGCTCAGCAGAGTGCTTAGCATTGAGCGAGCATTCAGTGTTAGCTGTTGGTGACATTATTATTATTTGTTACCATTATGATCACAGAACAAACTCGTTGCAGTTAGTTGTTTTGTATTTTTCTTGGAAAGTTATCTATATCTGTGTGGGCATATCACACAAGGGTAGACTGATGGAGGGCAGGAGGATGGGGTACTGCTCTGTCCCCTCTTCCATGAGCTCCTCAGAGACAAGAATCATCTGATTAGTTTCCATGTTCCAGCAGCCTCTGGGGCTTGGCATTGGGTAATTGAGCAAGGATAAGCATATTGTATGTTTCCCAGTTTTCCAAAGATGATTTGGGGGAATCAAATCATCCTATCATCATCCTACCAATCAGGATTCAGCTCTGTGACTGTGCACTCGGATATAAAAATAACACCTTTGGCTTCCCTTCCTCCACCCAATTTAAGAAGCAAGTTATGAGTTTGAACTTTCAAAGGCCAATTAATGCTCCTTAAAAGAAACTGTCATCTCTAAACCAAGAGAGTGGGCAGCCTGGACTCTGGCCCTTGTCATCTCCGTGTAAGGGAGGAGATCCAGGTGGATGCGAGTTGGGGGGGAGCTTTAGCCGGCAGGCATCTCAGCCCCTGCCTTATGAGGACCCAGATGCTGAGGCCCATGGAATGACAGTGCCGCCCCGCTGCTAGCAGAGTAGCTCTGTTCTACATAGATGCTGTCACATAGGTCATCACAGCATCCTGGGGGGAATTATTTTGTTATTAGCAGCCAGAACCCATACCAGCTTGGCTTTATCCCATCGTTCGGATGTCATCTCCTGGCTTTACCTTACATTGCCTCTGCAGCCAGGGCTCCAGCCGCAACCTTCATTCAGGCTCCTCTGTCTTTGTAGAGGCTAGTTCCTCTGCGGGGAATATCCCCTTCCCAACCGCCCCTTTCCAGCCTAGCAATGTGGCACGCCCCTCGTCTCGTGCCCCTCTGAAAACGTTCTCCCTCTCTCCGTGCAGATCTAACAACACATATGTCATGACAGTATTTTAGCACTTAACACATTGTAGTCATTCATCCGTTCAACGCGAGGACATAGGTTAAATGCTTAGAGCAATGTCGATCACAGGCTAACTGCTCAAGAAAAAAAAAGTTAGCTCTCGTCATTAACACCATTTACTCAATATTTATGGAGTGTCTCAGGCTCTGTGCTGTTTGGCCACAGCACCGAACAAGAGAGATATAGTCCCTGACCACTCCATACCGCCCACGAGCCAAGCCAAGTTCCCATCTTCAGGGTCTGCGATGCGGGAAACGCGGGACGCGCCCAGCATGGGGACTACAGATCCCAGAAGGCTGCGCGGCGGCGTCGCCGGGGCCCGCCCGCGCGCATGCGCAACGTCGTGACGCCAGGGCGGCAGGCGGGCGCTAGTGGCTGAGGCGGCGGGTCGCGGGCGGGGCGGACCGGCGGGCGGCGGCCTTTAGGGCGGAGCCGGCGTCCGCTCCCCTCAGTCGGCCGCGGCTAGCGGACGGTCGGGTTCCGGTGCCCGTTTCTCTCGCTCGCCGGCTCGGCGCTCGCTGTCGTGTGGGGCTGCGGCCGCCTGCCCAGCGCTCCCTGCGGGTCCCGAGCGCGGCGCCATGTCAGAGCCGGGCGGCGGCGGCGGCGGCGAGGACGGCTCGGCCGGCCTGGAGGTGTCGGCCGTGCAGAACGTGGCCGACGTGTCGGTGCTGCAGAAGCACCTGCGCAAGCTGGTGCCTCTGCTGCTGGAGGATGGCGGCGAGGCGCCGGCCGCGCTCGAGGCGGCGCTGGAGGAGAAGAGCGCCCTGGAGCAGATGCGCAAGTTCCTGTCCGACCCGCAGGTCCACACGGTCCTGGTGGAGCGCTCCACGCTCAAAGGTGCGGGGCCGGGCGTTGGGGCCCGGGGGGGGGGGGGGCAGGGTCGGGGTCCGGGGGGAGGGTCGCGGCCGGGGCGGGAGCGGCCTCGGGGCTGCAGACGCCCCGCGGGATGGGGCCCAGAGGCCGCCCGGCGAGGCCGGCGCCACACCCCCTGCCAGGCGGGAGTGGCGGGGGTGCCCCCTTCCGGGTCGCGGGGAACGACGAGGGTGCTCCCTGTCTAGCCGTCACCCAAAACAATGGGATCGCTTTGTCTGCTCGGGCCTCAAGATGGCCGAGTTGGGTGGAGACAGCGTCTCCCGGGCTGAGCGCGGGCGGAGGCCGCATCCCGGCCTCCAATGTCACATGAGCTTTTCGGTTTCGATTTGTGGCCGCGCCAGGCCGGCCTCGGGAGGGATGTGTCAGGGGCAGACCCGTGGAGCCGTGCGCAGCCTGGGGGTAGGGGTCGGAGCTGGGGGGGGGGGGGGGTGGGGAGCCCTGGCGGGCGGGCGTCCCGGCCCTGCCCTGTCGGAGCCAGATGCTGAGGCCCACGCAGTGACAGGGCCGGCCCGGGCCCGGCGCGGAGCATCCCTGTCCAGGGTGGATGCGCGCTCCCAGGGCTGCCTCTCGGTCCGCACAGCGTCCCTGCCGCCTGGGCGTATTGCCCCATTTCACACGCCAGCAAACAGGCTCAGGCGAAGTGACGCGCCCAAAGTCACCAGCTGACTCCCCTGCCTGGGCTAGACTCAGCATCTCGGTGGCCAGGACACTGCTGGGTCTCTCTAATCACACCCTTGGGTCACTGTAATACTTAGGTGATCCTTAATGACCCTGTAACATTTGAGTCTAGTTTGCAGGTTTTGTTTAAAGAGAGACTCACTTGGGGACAGGGAGCAAGAGGCTTGCACATTCCAGCAGTCTCCTCAAATAGGGACCTTCCCAAAGGCGGCTAGGTTCCTCTTGAGAATCGAGCTTGTTTTCAGGGAGAGTTTCTGGACTCACTAGGACCCCTAAGATCTGGCGGCACAGTTTGGGTGTGGCGCCGCCCGTCTGGGAACTCGGGGGTGTCCGGGTACATTTAACCTTGGTACTGAGGGGCTGGCCACCGTGTGAAAATGTTTGCCTGGCGGCTCTGTATTGTCCCAAGACCCGCTGTCCGGGTCTGTCAAGAACAGAACTCGCTACCTGTCTCCCGACCCCCCCCCCCCCAACGCCCATGCTAATGTTTATTTCTGATAGTTTGTTTCTTTCAAAGGCTATTCTGGGTACTCGAGAGAGGCTTCATTGTAGCTTCTGCTTAGGTGGGAGGGTGGGAGGGTCAGAGTGTGTGAAAGAATGAATATGTTTTAGATTCACGTGGAGTGTTCAAAGCAGAGGAGCCATTCCGAGGTATTTTTAGACTATTAATGTTGTTTAGGGTTTTCTGTTATGTTTAGGGTTATGTTTCCAGCATGGAAACCACTAGTGTTAAAAAAAAAAAAATTCACCCACCTACTCTTTTTCAGGAAGAGTGTGTATTTAGTCATGATAGAAAATTTAAAGTGTACAGATAAAGAAAAAATCACCCGGAGTCCTTCGACCCAGATATAACCACTGTCAGCATTTTGGAATCTGTCCTTGTGGTCATTTTTCAGTGAATATACATTATTTTATTAAAGTGTGTCTTAATTTGTGTTAAATTACTGTATTTTGAGTAGTTTGACCTTGACCAATTCTTGATCGTATTTTCATTGCACAGTTTATGTATGAAAATTGGTGATTTCTACGTTGGGTCTCCGTTTCTTTTTATGGAAAAAAATAGTTTTTGCTTCTAGATTGGCTTTTCTCAAACGTTGGAACCAAACTTTGCTAAAATTATTGGGAAGCCCTATTTCTGTAGTATGCTTTCTTGTGCAGATCATCTGTTTTCTCGATGGCATATTTTCATATTTCAGTCCAAGCATCCAAATCTTGGCTCCATAATGACTTGCACTTTTGAGCGTTGACTAAGGAATGAGGGTGTCTAAAATTGAAATCCTACCTCATTACTGTATGTATAAAAATAAAAAATACTTCCAATAATTCAACCTGTCTCTAATTTATTTTTCACTTAAAAAATTTAAAGAGAGAGTATATGGTCCCATCAGTCTTATTAGCATCCTGACTAAACTAGCATAAGGTATTTAGACATCAGTACAGACCCGGGCACTTGTCTTCCGGGTGATTTTTGAGTTAGCATCAGCCTTTGTACATTTAATCAAATGTGAGCATCCAGTACTTAGTTGCAGTGAAAAAGTAGGTTTGCTTTATAGTGTGGAAAACAGATCTGAATTGTTTAAACTGAGTAAAGACCATCAACAAGAATGAAGTCCTGATGTAGTGAACAGGGAAATTGCTTTTATTATTCCCTTTTTTTATTCCCCCTTTTTATAGAAAGAATTTTCCAAACACTTGTAATTGAATATAGACGCATTTATTTTTATTTCTTTTTTTTTAATGGTTTTTTTTGTTTTTTTTTGTTTTTTTTTTTTTTGAGAGAGAGAGAGAGAACACATGCGTGAGTGGAGGAAGGGCAGAGAGAGGGGGAGACACAGAATCCCAGGCAGGTTCCAAAATGTCAGTGCAGAACCTGATGCGGGTGGAGCTCCCAAACCCTGAGATCATGACCTGAGCCGGTTAGATGCTTAGCCGACTGAGCCACCCAGGCGCTCCAGAAGCATTTTTATATGAAGATATCTATTTTTTAACTACCCCAGCTAGCTATAAACTTTCCTGCTAGAGTACAGTATTCCTTAAGGTGTAGAATAAAGGTTGTGAATTTAACAGTTTATTTTGCTGCGAAAGGATTGGAGAGTTGGTGGGAAGAGGAATATCAAATTACAGCTCCTGATCTGAAAAACAGAAACCTCTTGTCTGTAATTCCTGGCCTGTAGGAAATTGTTTTCTTCCTAGCGTACTTCTAAAATTAGAGCCAGAAAGGTGCTCATCACTTAATAGGCATTTTATAGATTTAATGATGTTCTGTAGCAGTTTTCACCTGAAGTGCGTTTTTGGTTGGGTGGTAAAAAGGTAGAAGCAGGTGAGAGACGCTTCAGCCTGCAGCTGGTGGTGCCAGGATTGTCTGCGGGCTCCAGTTTGTTGGTGACCAGGCTCGGATCTGGTGCTGTGGGTTTTGGGTTTTGTTTACACTCAGGTGTCTTAGCCTTGGAGCTTTAAGACTGAAAACAGTGACTGCCTTTGGTCACTGCTCCTAAGGTTGGGGTTCCAGTTTATCCTAAAAGACATAATTTAGGGGTTTTACATCTTCGTTAGTGCAGAGATGGCTAGGAACAAGAATGTGAAAGAAAGCTGGAACTTTTTGCAGTACTCATCTTCTTAGAGATACGGCAGTGTGGAAGGTTTTCATGGGGAATGTTTTTGCGGATTTTAAAAATTATTTTTCTGTGGACTTAATTTCCCTAAAGGATGAAGAAATGATGACTAAAAAAGTATTCATTTCTGGCCTTTGCTTATTCCTCCAAATGGTAAAGTAAAATGGTTAAGAAATTAACAGAAAGGATTTTCTGGGACACGACACTGTCTTGTCCCTCAGCCTGGGTTCCTGCTGTCCTGTGCTGTCACGCTGTAGGTGTGCACCCTTTGTAGGACAAACCAGTCTGCAGCCAAGATAAGTTTGAATGCAGTGTAGCATAGGAAATGACATCATGTGCAGCATGGGGACACACCGTCATCACTTCTTAAAAAGTAAAGATGGAGGGAAAGTCTGTTTGCCAGCATCATGGAGTGTTATGTGGGATCCGCCCCTCCCTTCACATTTCAGTTTGTTTATTCTTTTTTATTTTATTTTGAAAGAGACAGCGTGCAGGGGAGGGGCAGAGAGAGGGGGAGAGAGAATGAGAATGCCGAGCAGGCACCGCACTGTCAGCGCAGAGCCTGATGCAGGACTTGAACCCAGAAGCCACGAGATCATGACCTGAGCCAAAACCAAGACTCAGGACGCCCAATCGACTGAGCCACCCAGGCGCCCCTCCCTTTACATTTCTAATGGTCTTCCGAATGGAAGTCTTCAGGTTCGAGAGAAAACTCAGACTTTCCCACCGTGCCCTGAGCCTCACACCAGAGCATGGGGTGGTCGTGGCAAAGAAGTCACAGCCTCTGAGAAGGAGGACGAAGGGGTGATGGATGTTGAGGTGACAGGAAAAAGCATCAGCCACTGGAAAGGGGGAGCTGAAGCAAACATGTGAGAGCAAAGGGGGAGAACCTGTGATAGCGATCAACCCAAATAATGTGGTGCTTGTATGGTGTGGCTTTTAAGAGGAAAAGAAGATGAAAGATAAGAGAACCAGGAACATGTAACAAGTAGCCTGGTAGTTCGAGCCAAGGAAAACAGCCGCTGCCTCTGCTGGATGGGACGAGGCTCGCCCTGTGGCTGGGGGAAGGTGGGAGGGCAGGGAGAATTGAGGCCGTGACCACGGACCCATGGAGTGGGGCAGCCTCGCCTGTCCCTTTACCAGTTTGCTGTGCTCCTTTTCCTTTGTGAAACACACCCGGTCCCCCAGGGGAGGAAGGGCGAGTCTTAAGATAATCGAGTGCACGTCTTTTTATATTCGTTAAATGAGACATAATGCTCACCTAATCACAGTGTAATGATACAAATCACTCTTGGTGTGAACTACATCAAACTAGTCTTTCAGTAGAAATATACACAGATTAGTGCTAATTGATGTTTTAAACATCTCTACAACTCAGAAGTTAACCCGAGACACGTGCACAGGTCACTAAATATGTACTAATGTAGCTTGTAGCAAAGGAACTCATGTAGCAAAGCTCAGCACTTCTGTATTGGTACTTCGATTCTTGGAACGTATTAGCAGGCAGTACAGTGTTGGGCCATCGTGTATTAACCAGTAACTTCCCCGGCATTAGGAAACTGATTCAAACTTTACTGAAAGCAGTATTGCCTGCTAAAATATGCAGATTATGTTTGTATGTAAGCTTCTAAATATAGCAGGATTAATAGCTTCTTTGTTGTTAAGAATTAACTATCCATGATCTTTCTCTCCTCGTCTGAACAATTTTAAAAAATGTTTCGGCAGAAGTAGAGTGTCAAACTATTATTATTTGGAAGATGTAATAATTTACAGGGAGGCAAAAAGGTTAATTATTTGTTGGCAGTTTATTAAACAATGATATAAGTTCTTTCTACTAAGAATTGGGCATTTGATCTCTATGGAGAATAAGCATTAAAAAACGAATCCAAAATGTCTTCTATGATTTCCATAAATTATTATCATCAAGAGAAGTTAGGGTTTTAGCAAAGCAGTAGAGGGTGCCTATCGGATACCCTTGTGTGAGGACGGGGTCTTTGGGCGTGCCTTCCTGAGCCCAGGCGGGGTTCTGTCGCATTGCGGTAGCCCTGGTGTGGGGCTGGGAGCTGGGCGTTCCCAGCAGTGTCGTGGCCGTGACTCATCGCCTGGCGTGGTGCCCGCTTCCTTTAACCCTGTCTGCGTTAGGAAGTACAGGCAGTGTGGCCAGATGCTGCATCCAGCTGACACGTTTTCTGTGTGATTTTATTTTGTATAGATGTGAATCTTGTATCGGAGAAAGAAATTATTCAAAGTTGCGTGTTTAGTTATGTCAGTAATTTCCTTTGATTTTTGAATATTACTTTTATTTTCTAGATATTGTTGGAATGCTATTTTGATGATATATATTTTATGTAAATCCTAGAACAGCGTTCAAAAAATTGAGAGCGGACATATTTCATAATCCTACCACCCTGACAATTATTTTAGTTTGAGAGTATTTACTTATGCTCTGTTTCATGGGTTGGATTTTAGAGATGGCAATCATATGTGTGGTTGGTTTCAGGCAGTATGATCTATCCTATCTTGTGGTATATCCATATTTTGGTAGTTAAACCAGATTGATTTGTTTAGTTTCTTTTTTTTCCCCCTAAGTTAGTCAGGTTTAAAAAACAGCTAGGAATTACCTGGCGTACAAGACTGTTTTGCCACCTCCTCTCCCTTCCTAAAATTATACTAAAAGTAATGTTTTGGAAGTTATTGTCTTCTTGACAGATATGCTAATATTTTTTATTTTCTAATATAAACTTTGTATTTGTTTCACCTTAAAGCTAATGAAGTAAACAGTTTTTGCTCAGACCCTGTATACCCAGATTTTCAGTTTTTGGTGCTTAAAGAACCTGTATAGACCTCCTAATACCCCACCCTCCCCCTTCTGCTGTCCGTTGCATTTATTTTTTATTGTTCTACGTTTCAGTTCCAGTGTAGTTAACATACAGTGTTATCAGGTGTACGATACAGTGATTCAGCAATTCTGTGCATTATTCTGTGTTTATAATAAGTGTACTCTTAATCCCCTTCACATATTTCCACCCCCTACTCTGCCCATTTTACATGTTGAATTTGAAACCCAGAGGAAGAGGGGCGCCTGGGTGGCTCGGTCAGTTAAACATCCGACTTCAGCTCAGGTCATGATCTCACGGTCTGTGAGTTCGAGTCTCGCGTTGGGCTCTGTGCTGACAGCTCGGAGCCTGGAGCCTGCTTTGGAATCTGTGACTCCCCCTCTCTCTCTGTCCCCTCCCAGCTCATGCTCTGTCTCTCAGAAAACAAATAAACGTTTAAAAACAATTTTTTTTAATAAAAAAAAAGAAACCCAGAGGAAGAAACATGACTTTTCTAAGATCACTTAGCTAACTCTGCTGCCTTTGCTATTACATCATGACTTCAAAGTAAAGGTGAACTGCATACATCATGTTAACCCTTAGGTAGTAACTTTGCTGATGCCGCTACTCCACACATTCCCTGTCCTTGGCATTTGCTTAGGCAGTTCCGTGTGGCTGCAAAGATAATTCACCTGGAGCATTTAGGCAACGAGTGCATTAGTACTAGATCTAGAGGTTTGGATTATTTCTAATTCTTACAAGTTTTAAGTTTTCTTTTTTTTAAGTTCATTTATTTTGAGGCGGAGAGAAGGGGAGGAACAGAGAGAAAGGGAGAGACAGAATCGCAAGCAGGCTCCGCACTGGGCCTCGAACTCACCAACCTTGAGATTATGGCCTGAGCAGAGACCAAGAGTCAGACACTCAACTGACTGAGCCACGCAGGCCCCCCACAAATTTTAGTTTCTCAATTGTGGTTTTTAAATTATTTAGACATTTTGTTTACATGCATCTTGAGCTATCTTAACTATTCCATTAAGCTTGAATTCCAGTAAGTTTGTTTGTTTGTTTGTTTGTGTTTATTTTTGAGAGAGAGTGCTCTAACAGGGGAGGGGCATAGAGAGGAGGGTTACAGAGGGTCTGAAATGGGCTTTGCACTGACAGCAGTGAGCCCAGGTGATGTGGGGCTTGAACTCATGAACCATGAGATCATGACCTGAGCCAAAGTTGGACATTCAACCGACTGAGCCACCCAGGCGGCCCCCCCCCCCCCCCCCCCCCATCCAGTACACTTTTCAAAATGGCCTCGCTGCATAATGAGCCTCCTGGGTGGCTCAGTTGGTTGAGCATCAACTCTTTTTTTTTTTTAATTTTTTTTTCAACGTTTATTTATTTTTGGGACAGAGAGAGACAGAGCATGAACGGGGGAGGGGCAGAGAGAGAGGGAGACACAGAATCGGAAACAGGCTCCAGGCTCTGAGCCATCAGCCCAGAGCCCGACGCGGGGCTCGAACTCATGGACCGCGAGATCGTGACCTGGCTGAAGTCGGACGCTTAACCGACTGCGCCACCCAGGCGCCCCATTGTTGAGCATCAACTCTTGATTTCGGCTCAGGCCATGATCTCATGGTTGGTGGGACTGAGCCCCTCGTTGGGCTGCATGCTGACAGCACGGAGCCTGCTTGGAACTTTCTCTCTCTCTCCCTCTCTCTGCTCCTCCCTTGCTCTCTATCAAAAATAAATACATACATACATCAAAAAATAAAAATAAAATGACTGCTGTGCTTAGTGTTTGCAGAGCCGAGTCTAGCATGGCCCCTGCCCACAAGAGCTCACAGTAGGGGAGTAAGATGCATCCATACATCAGCCCCAGAGCAGGCTCTGAAAAGTGGTATCTGAGCAGAGGGGAGGCTGGGTGAATGCCTCTCGGTGACCCTGGGGATGTTCCTTCATAATGGTTTTCTTGATGGGAGTTTGCCCTGGGTGGGGCTTGATGAGGGACTGGGCAGGCCGTGGACTGGGGAGGACCCCTGGTTTGGAATCACAAACTTCTGAGTTCTCCGGACAGGTGTCTGAGGGCAATTTACTTAAATTTCTTACGTGGAAAGCATGGGTAATAATAGTCATGCCAACCCTTACGGGGTTGTCATGAGGGTTAGATGTGTGACATACCTAAACTATTTGATAAAACACCTGTCATGTAGTGAGTGTTGGGTTATGAATGGAGTGCACAGAGTGGAGAGCGTCTTCTGTGTTGGGAGTGCGAGGGTGAGGCTGCTGGGAGGGGTGGTGAGCTATCTCACCAGGGCCAGACCCTGCTCTGGTACCTCCAACACCCCAGGTGTGCCAGTGCCTGCTGGACTTACAGAAAAAGGAGTAGAGGTACGGGGAGTTCACTACCTTGCCCAGAATTGCACAGCAAAGTGCCTGGGTCAGGATTCGGAAAAAAATGGGGAGGAAGGAAAAAGTCACGTGGGTGTTTCAATGTCAGGTTGCAGTAGGGTGAGGCTAATCATTCTCTAAGCTTTTGATAAATTAAAAATTGGTAATGGTGACTTGAATTGATACAATATTTATTATGATTTGTAGAGGATGTTGGTGATGAAGGCGAAGAAGAAAAAGAATTCATTTCCTATAATATCAACATAGACATTCATTATGGAGTTAAGTCCAATAGGTGAGTAAAGTGAATACACTGTTGTCTTGTATTATAAGCTTGTGAGACGTGAATATAGATCTTAACTGACTTAGACGAAGACATTAAGAAGACACTCAAGATTTCTGCTCTTTAAATAAGTATCTTTGAGTTCACGTATTGAAATTCAGAGGATTTCCAAGTCAGTATAAACTCTAAAATATTTTTATTTTAATTGCTATGTCATGGCATCCATTTTAGTATTGAGCCATAAATGTATTTAACGTATATAATAACAATTCTGAGATTATATCTGCATTTTCATTATTATAAATAACTAGTAAACACCTAGTAAAGATTCTTAGGTGGAGGTCTGATTTTTCTTAGTATAAAGAAAGAAAGCATTACCGGTTGAGATGCAGTGTGTCCTTAAAATCTTTAATGCATGTGACCAGATCTTTCCAATCTTCTAGAAGAGCAGTGCCAGTTTACACTCCAGTAGACATATCCAAATTTAAATATGTAAATGCTTAATTTATACTGTATTTGCTTTTTAAACCTTTTTATTTTTAATAATTTCAAGCTTACAAGGGTCGCATGAATTATATATAGTTGATATCAGATATCAGTTGTTAACATCGCCCCGTTTGCACTATTGTTTTCTTTCCTGAACCATTTGAGAGTTAGTTATAGACAACCTGCTCCTTTACTCCTAAATACTTCAGTGTATGTCTTAAGAACAAGGATACTCCTATTCATAGCCTCCATACAAGTTTTAAATTCATGAAGTACGGGTACAATAGTATTCTTGATGTACTGTGTATATTCAAATTGTCTCAATAATGTCCCTTCTAGTAACTTCCTTGATCCAGAATCTAACTCTGTGTCTCTCGTGGCATTCACATTTTTGATAAGCACAGACTAGTGGTGATTAGATTTCGGTTTGTACATTGTTGGCAGGGATGGTTATTAAGACGTCTTCCTTTTCAGTGTGTCACCGCAGGAAACTTCAGTGACTTTTTAGAATAATATAAAGTGTTACGTATAAAGTACTGGCCTGGGAACAGAAAACTCAAATGCTATTTTTTTAACTATTAATTTAACTACCTTTGAGCACCTGTTATGTGTAAGATATGGCAGTAGGTATACAGAGAAAACTTGGTTCCCAAGAAGCTTGTGGTCTTTTGGGAGGAAGATTGGCTTGGCAGACACACAACTGACTGTACTGCTTGGCGAAATCTTAGAAGTGCAGAATACCATGAAACAAGGAGATTGGAGAGAGTGATTCTGGTTAGGGGAGACCCCAAAGTGTTGTAATGCTGGAATTGGGTTTTGAGGGTTCCTTGGAATTTCAGCAGCTGAATGTAGGTTTCTTAAGCAAAGCCACAGAGGTGCATAACGTTTGGAGAATGAGACATCTGTTCTCAGTTGTGTCTTGGGTCAGGAAGAGGGTACGTAACGAGACAGAACTGGAAGAGTTGGTTTAGGCCAGGTCGTGCGCGGCCCAGAGTGCCCTCTTGTCACTTTAACCTGTGGTGGCTTTTGTTTATTCAAGCCGACGTGTGACTTAGTGCCATAAACGAATGGTACAAGTTAGCATAAGATCAGAGTTAATTATGTCGTGGCTTGTAACTTGCAGTTGCTACGGAGGTTCGTTTGCGAGAGGCCAAGATTATGAACTCAACCCTTACATATGGGACAGATTGACTTTGCCTGGTTTCATGGTCACATGCCAAAACCTTAATCTTGATTCGATCGATCGTTCTCACATAAGCGAGTAAAGAAAGATAAGCAATGTATTTCAGTGTCAGAAAAGCGACAATCTGATCTATTCTTACTGTGATTTTTAAATTACAACATTCAAATGAATTTTTAATTTGTGTGCGATACAGAAAGGGTGACAGTTACCAAAACCATTTAGGAGTGAGGCTCTTCGTTCTAATTTCTTCTTTTGCTTTCTTTTAGCTTGGCATTCATTAAACGCACTCCAGTAATTGATGCAGACAAACCAGTGTCTTCTCAGCTTCGGGTCCTCACACTCAGTGAAGACTCACCGTATGAAACCTTGCATTCTTTCATTAGCAATGCGGTGGCTCCTTTCTTTAAGTCCTATATCAGAGAGTCTGGCAAGGCAGACAGGTAAAAACCATTTTTCTTTTGTTGGTTTGAATGTCCTATTTCCCTGAGTGTTCTCAGGAGACCACGAGAGAGAATGTAAAATTTGGGACTTGGGAAGGCAAGGCTAATATTCCAAAAGGACATAAATCTCTTGCTTTAATAAGATGCATATTATTAATGTTTCACAGGCTTAAAATAATAGGGTCTCTTTGGAGACCAACAGCACACTAAGTTTGGAGTCTTTGTTAACTTTTTTAGGGATGGTGATAAAATGGCTCCCTCAGTTGAAAAAAAGATTGCAGAACTTGAAATGGGGCTCCTTCACTTGCAGCAGAATATTGAAATTCCAGAGATCAGCCTGCCAATTCATCCCATTATTACAAATGTTGCAAAACAGTGTTACGAACGTGGAGAAAAGCCAAAAGTTACAGACTTTGGAGATAAGGTCGAAGACCCAACTTTTCTCAATCAATTACAATCAGGAGTTAACCGCTGGATCCGAGAAATTCAGAAAGTAAGAACACGGTGTTGGATGTATTATGTAAAGTACCTCACTCTTTTTTAATGTCTCTCAGAAACTGGCCTGCATTTTTGTCATTGAGGTAAAGTCTCTGATGATGTTAGCGGTGCTCCCCTTTGTCCTGGGAATGCCCAACCGAGGGCTAACGTTGGCCCAGGTAGAACGGTCAGGGTACAGTGTGGTTATTTAAATGTTCACCCCGAGAGAGCGTTGATCTCAGCTCTCTTATACCTTTGCTTTCAAGTTAAGCCACTTACAATTGACGGAAGAAAATCTACTTGAAATACAAAAATTAAGTTGTAATGCATGAGTTTAATTAATGATATTTTTCTACTTTTATTTAAAAATAGTGAATACTCTTGAATGTTATTTATCTTTAAAGGTGACCAAACTTGATAGAGACCCTGCCTCAGGAACAGCCTTGCAGGAAATCAGTTTTTGGTTGAACTTGGAACGTGCACTGTACCGCATACAGGAGAAACGAGAGAGCCCAGAAGTCCTACTTACTCTGGATATCTTGAAACATGGCAAGCGTTTCCATGCCACTGTCAGTTTTGACACTGACACAGGTAAACGCTGGAACTAATGATGTGATCAGTAAGAGATTGATGTGGCTTTTGTGAGACCATACTGATAATTTCAGTGAAAATCAATGAATGGACCATCTTCCCTGTTTCCTCTCTTGTATCTCGTCTCCTTTTCCCCCACTTCTAGGTAATGACAGTAATTTTCCCACATACCTTCCTGCCCCTTCAGGAGTCGTGAGGACATGTGCCAATTTCTAGACCTGAGTGTAGAGAGCCTTGGGAGTTTCCCTCCTGCTTCTCAGTTACTTGGTTTCTTGAGTAAGCAGTACTTTTTTAGCATAAAGTCAAGTGTGCTTTTGACAATCCGGGCCGGGGGACGGTTGACATTAAGCGGAAGTTGTTTGGCCACAGGGCTGTGGAAGGAGAGCTGGTTGGAGCTTTCTCTTCCTCTTTTACCTGCCCCTTTTCCCTGTTCAGCCTTCCTCCCTGTTCTGAAAAGTGGCCAAGACGAGTTTAGTTTTCTGAATGGACAGCAGTGTGAGTGACATTGTCTTGGCACACTCTGGGCACTCAACTGTTTGAATGACCGGGCACGTTTGGGCATTTCTCTCCAGCTCTACCCACCAGGGAATGTTAGAGCAAGGAGTCAGGGCTGCGGTATTTGTCGTGTTCTTTCCCTTCCCCTCCAAAAAAAGGCGTGCTGCCCACATTTGAAATGTTAGAGGAGGTTCTAGGTAGAAACCTTCTACTTGCTTTGGTCACATTGCACATGTTACCTGAGCATTCAGTAATGCTGAAGGTTATGCCTTGAAATTTAGATATACCTCTGAAACTTTTACTTCTTCCCTTTTTTTTTTTTTTAAATCTTAATGTTAGAAGAGTCAGAAAGTAGACTAGGACCCAGGTGTTTCTGTGATTCTGTGTCCGTAACACACTCCCTTCACTTGAGCTGTGGGTGTAACATTTTCATTTTAGTGTTCCTAAGGATGATAACACTGTAGTTCTTCTAACCTTAATGTTATTCATAGAACATTTCGATGGTATAGAAAGCAAGAAAAGAAATCACCCGCGGCCTTTAACGTATGCATGAGTTGGCTGATGTTCTTAAAAAAGCAACAGTGAGACCGTCCGTTAATTAACAGAGGATCATCCTGTTAATAACATGTTCCTTTTTTTCAAATATAAATGGTTTCGGTGTCACTGAATCTTCAGCAACATGAAAGTGTTCCGTCGTGAGGCTGTATTTCAGTTTCCTTACCCAGTATTAAGCTGTAAGCAGTAGCCTCTTCGTTGTATCACTTTCTTTAAATTCAGATGTGATTGACATAGAACGTTACATTATACCTATGTTACCTTACATGCAAACCATTAACTGTTTCTTGGTCGATCCAGGTCTAAAACAGGCTTTGGAGACTGTGAATGACTATAACCCCCTGATGAAGGATTTTCCTCTGAACGACTTACTGTCTGCCACTGAGCTGGACAAAATAAGGCAGGCCCTCGTTGCCATTTTCACCCATCTGAGAAAGATCCGAAACACAAAATACCCCATTCAGAGGGCACTGCGTTTGGTGGAAGCGATTTCAAGAGACTTGAGTTCTCAGTTGCTCAAAGTATTGGGCACCAGAAAATTGATGCATGTTGCTTATGAGGAATTTGAAAAAGTAAGTTTTAATATATCAGAAAAGCAGCCTCAGGCACCGAGATGAAAACACGGCTGTAATAACAAGCCTCCTTCCTAAAATTATATCCTAGGTTATGGTCGCATGCTTTGAAGTCTTTCAGACTTGGGATGATGAATACGAGAAGCTTCAGGTGTTACTGAGAGACATCGTCAAAAGGAAAAGGGAAGAAAATCTAAAGATGGTGTGGCGAATCAACCCTGCCCACAGGAAGCTTCAGGCCCGCCTTGACCAGATGAGGAAATTTCGACGCCAGCACGAACAGCTGAGAGCTGTCATCGTCAGGGTCCTGAGGCCACAGGTATGCGTCGCATTTTAAAACTGCATCCACGGGTGGTTTTTAGAACCCCTTCTTTCTTTTTCTTAGAATGCTAATGAACTGCTGCTCCCTCTGATTCGCACCAGGTGCCTGCGTAGTTCCCTCTGCGTCCTGTCCCTGTCCTGTCGCTGATGTAGGGATTCTGTACCTTCAGTCTTACTACTCCTCCCGTTCTTCCCTCCCTGCAAAATGCGTGAATTCCGGAGCCAGACTTCCTGGGTTTTAAATCCTAATTCCACCGTTTAACGAGCTGTATGACTTGGACATGTGTTTTAGCCCATTTCCCAGATTCCTCGTTTGCAAAATGTAGATAATGATTGCATATGCCTGAGATTTACTTACCTATTTATTTTAATTTTTTACAATTTATTTTTTAAGTACTCTCTACACCCAGCGTGGGGTTCAAACGTTTACAACCCTGAGATCAAGAGTTGCACGCTCTTCCGACTGAGCCAGCTGGGCCTTCCTATACCTGAGATTTATTAAAAGAATTAAATGACTCCTTTTCTTTGGACGTGCTTTTTTTTTCTTCTCAATTCACCTTTCTTTTTTCTTCAACAATTTCTTTCCTTTAAAAAATCCAGTCCAGATGGGGTGCCTAGATGGCTCAGTCGGTAAAGCGTCTGACTTCCGCTCCGGTCATGATTTCACGGTTCGTGAGTTCAAGCCCCATGTCGGGCTCTGTGCTGACAGCCCGGAGTCTGGAACCTGCTTCGGATCCTGTGTCTCCCTCTCTCTCTCTGCCCCTCCCCTGCTCATGCTCTGTCTCTCTCAAAAATAAACATTAAAAACCAGTTTAAAAAATCCAGTGCAGAAAGAGAGTGTGGACTGATCCACACTTGACACTTGAACACCATGGGGGTTAAGGGTGCCAACTCCCTGTGTATTCTCGAAAATCTACGTGTAGCTTTTGTCTCCCTAAAGAGTTAACTGTTGGGGCGCCTGGCTAGCTCAGTCAGCGGAGCATAGAACTCTTGATCTCAGGGTTGTTAATGCGAGCCCCACAGTGGGTGCAGAGATTACTTAAAACTAAAGTCTTCAAAAACAACAAGAACAAAAAACTACTGATAGCTTACTGTTGATCAGAAGCCTTACTGATAACAAAAAGGGCTGATTAACATATTTTGTATATCATATATGTTATATACTGTTTTCTTACAGTAAAGTAAGCTAGAGGAAAAAAATGTTATTAAGAAAGCCATAACAAAAAGAAAATATACTGTGCTGGATTGAAAAAAACCGGGTGGGGGCACCTGGGTGGCTCAGTTGCTTGAGCTTCCAACTGTGGCTCAGGTCATGATCTCATCATGGTTTGTAAGTTTAAGCCCCACATTGGGCTCTGTGCCGATAGCTCAGAGCCTGGAGCCTGCTTCACATTCTGTGTCTCCCTCTCTCTCTCTCTCTCTCTCTCTCTCTCTCTCTCTCTTTCTCTGTACCTACCCCGCTCATACTCTGTCTCTGTCTCTGTCTCTCTCTCTCAAAAATAAATATTAAAAAAGTTATTTAAAAAAAAAAACACATGTAAATGAACCTGCAGTTCAAACCTGTGTTTTCAAGGGCCAACTATATGCAGACGGGATTGAGAAGTTAGCCAATACATGTCAAAGCCAATATATAGCCAATGTTATAGACTCTAGGTGGGCGCATCTGGGTGTTCAGTCTGTCATTCTTTCAGCCCTCTTGCAGTTGAAAAATTTTTGTAGTGAAACGGTTGGGGATCCAGTCTAGAAACCATGGCATCCAAGAAGCTTTATTCACTGCATTAGGAGTGCCTGCTATTTGGGGTACATTTGTTTTGTTTTGTTTTTTAATGAACATCTTTTTTTTAACGTTTTTTAATTTATTTTTGAGAGTGGGGGAGGGGCAGAAAGGGGGACAGAGGATCCGAAGCGGGCTCTGCGCTGACAGCAGAGAGCCCAACGCAAGGCTTGAACTCACGAACCACATGATCATGACCTGAGCCAAAAACGGACGCTCAACCGACCGAGCTACACAGATACCCCTGGGTACATTGTTAATAATGAATCCTCAGCATCTTTTTGCTTAGTGCTCACTTACTGATGTGTGTGCTGGTTTTAAGTGTTAGCCCCTTATTTTACATGTGAGAGATTTGGTTCTAGTACTGATTGCTTCTAGCCTAGGTCTGTTGTTGTTTCCAAATTCGAGTTAGTTAACATAGAGTGTAATAACGATTTCAGGAATAGACTTTAGTGATCCATCACTTACGTATAACACCCAGTGCTCATCCTAACAGGTGCCCTCCTTAATACCCATCGCCCATTTAGCCCATCCCCCGACCCACCTCCCCTCCAGCAACCTTCAGTTTGCTCTCTGTATTTAAGGGTCTCTTATGGTTTGCCTCCCTCTCTGTTTTTGTCTTATTTTTCCTTTCCTTCCCCTGTGTTCATCTGTTTTTGTTTCTGAAATTCCACATATGAGTGAAATCATATGATATTTAACTTTCCTCTGACTTATTTAGCTTAGGATAATACACGGTAGCTCCATCCTCATTGCACATGGAGACAATTCATTATTTTTTATGTCTGAGTAGTACTCTGTTGCATATATATACACACACACACACCACATTCTTATTCATCAGTCGATGGACATTGGGCTCTTTCCATAATTTGGTTATTGTTGATAGTGCTGCTCTAAACATTGGGGTGCATGTGCCCCCTCAAGTTAACATTTTTGTATCCTTTGCATAAATACCTAGTAGTGGAGTTGCTGGGTCATAAGGTAGTTCTATTTTTAGTTTTTGAGGGACCTCCACACTGTTTTCCAGAGCGGCTGCACCAGTTTGCGTTCCCACCAGCAGCACAAAAGTGTTCCCCTTTCTCTGCATCCTCGCCAACGTCTGTTGTTGCCTGAGTTGTTAATGTTAGCCATTCTGACAGGGGTGAGGTGGTATCTCAGTGTGGTTTTGATTTGTATTTCCCTGATGATGAGTGATGTTGAGCATCTTTTCATGTGTCTGTTAACCATCTGGATGTCTTTGGAAAAGTGTCTATTCATGTCTTTTGGCCATTTCTTCATTGGATTGTTTATTTTTTGGGTGTTGAGTTTGACAAGTTCTTTACAGATTTTGGATACTAAGCCTTTACCTCATATGTCATTTGCAGATATCTTCTCCCAATTTGTCAGTTGCCTTTAGTTTTGTTGCTTACTTTGCTGTGCAGAAGCTTTTTATGTTGATGAGGTCCTAGTAGTTCATTTTTGCCTTTGTTTCCCTTGCCTCCAGAGACATGTCTAGTAAGAAGTTGTTGCAGCTGAGGTCAAAACAGGCAGTTGTTGCCTGTTTTCTTCTCTAGGATTGTGATGGCTTCTTGTCTTACATTTAGGTCTTTCATCCATTTTGAGTTTATTTTCACGTATGGTATAAGAAAGTGGTCCAGGTTCATTCTTCTGCTTGTCACTGTCCAATTTTCCCAACACCATTTGCTGAAGAGACTGTCTTTTTTCCATTGGGTATTCTTTCCTGCTTTGTCAAAGATTGGCCATATGTTTGTGGGTCCATTTCTGGGTTCTCTATTCTGTTCCATTGATCTGAGTGTCTGTTTTTGTGCCAGTACCATACTGTCTTGATGATTACAGCTTTAGAATACAGCCTAAGGTATGGAACTGTGATGCCTCCAGCTTTGGTTTTCTTTTTCAGGATTGCTTTGGCTGTTCAAGGTCTTAACTAATTCCATACAAATTTTAGTATTGTTGCAGCGCCTGGGTGGGCTCAGTTGGTTAAGCGTCTGACTTTGGCTCAGGTCACAATCTCGTGGTTTGTGAGTTCGAGCCCCACATCGGGCCCTGTGCTGACAGCTCAGAGCCTGGAGCCTGGTTTGGATTCTGTGTCTCCCACTCTCTCTTTGCCCCTCCCCTGCTCATGCTCTGTCTCTTTCCGTCTCTCAAAAATAAATAAATGTTAAAAAAAAATTTTTTTTTTTGGATTGTTCTAGCTCTATAAAGAATGCTGATGTTATTTTGATAGAGATTGCATTGAATGTGTAGATTGCTTTGGGTAGTGTTGACATTTTAATATTCTTCTGATCCATAAGCATGGAATGTTTTGCCATTTCTTTGTATCTTCAATTTGCTTTGTATAGTTTTCAGTGTACAGATCTTTTACCTCTTTGGTTAGGTTTATTCCTGTATATTTTATGGTTTTCGGTGCAATCATAAATAGGATCAATTCCTTGAATTCTCTTTCTGCTTTCTGCTACTTCATTATTGGTGTATAGAAATGCAACTGATTTCTGTATGTTGATTTTATATTCTGTGACTTTGCTGAATTTATGTATCAGTTCTAGCAGTTTTTTGGTGGAATCTTTTGGATTTTGCACATAGAATGTCATGTTGTCTGCCAGTAGTGAAAGTCTGACTTCTTCCTTACCGATTTGGTTGCCTTTTCTTTCTTTTTGTTGTGTGATTGCTGAGGCTAGGACTTCCAACACTGTGTTGAACAAGTGATGAGAGTGGATAGCCTGGGGTCTCTTAACCCTTTTTTCCCATGTACTTCTTAGTGTACATATTTTAAGAAGTCATTTACATTTTCTTTTTATTTGTAAGTCATGTGGTACATATCCTTTATATCAGTAAAATTAATGATAAACTTCCATGTGCATGAATACGTTCTCAGAATGTTTTTATTGGAGTGTTTAGTAGTCTGTTCACATTTAATGTTGTCATTGATATGGTTGGATTCAGAGCTGCCATTTGCTATTTGTTTCCTGCTTATCTCACTTTTTGCTCCTCTATTTCTCTGCCCACTCCTCTTGTGTTATTTTTAGTATATTATTTTAATTCTTATATAGACTTGTAGCTTTATTTCTTTGAATTTTCTTTCTTGGTGATACTATAGGGATTACAGTATACATCTTTATCATGGTATGTATACACTCTTACTTCCAGTAAAGTATAGGAATCTCATACCATTATAGCTCTGTTTCTTCCTTGTCGCGTATATTACATCTTTATGTGTTATAAACCCAACAATACAGTGTTATAAGTTTTGTTTTATTTTTTATTTTTTTAATGTTTACTTATTTTTGAGAGAGAGAGAGAGAGAGAAAACATGAGTGGGGGAGGAGCAGAGAGAGAGGGAGACAGAATCTGAAGCAGGCTCCAGGGTCTGAGCTGTCAGCACAGAGCTCAAAGTGGGGCTGGAACTCTCAAGCCGTGAGATTATAACCTGAGCCAAAGTCGGATGCTCAACTGACTGAGCCACCCGGCGCCCCTTAAGTTTTGTTTTAAACAGTCACATTCATTTTAGAAAAATTAGAAGAAGAAAAGTAATACATATAATCTTTTACATTTGTGCACATATTATCATTGGTCTAGTTCCCTTCATTCATTCGTGGACCTGAGTTACTGTCTGGTGTCTCTTCCCTTTAGTTTAAAGGAATTCTCATAGTATTTCTTGTTCCATAGGTCTGCCGGCAACAAATCCCCTCATTTTTTGTCGATCAGGAAAAATATTTCATTTTCATACTTGAAGGATAGTGTCTCTGGATATAAAATTCTCGGTTGACAGCAAGTTGTAAATCTCCCCAGACTGTCCATTCTTTTTTTTTTTTTTTTTAATTTTTTTTCAACGTTTATTTATTTTTGGGACAGAGAGAGACAGAGCATGAACGGGGGAGGGGCAGAGAGAGAGGGAGACACAGAATCGGAAACAGGCTCCAGGTTCTGAGCCATCAGCCCAGAGCCCGATGCGGGGCTCGAACTCAGGGACCGCGAGATCGTGACCTGGCTGAAGTCGGACGCTTAACCGACTGCGCCACCCAGGCGCCCCCAGGCTGTCCATTCTTAACAGTGCTCCCCGAGGGTCTCCATAATTTATTACGCCGGCCCTTCTCAGGCTCTCCCATTTTCCGAATCTCCCCTTGAAACGTTGCTGTTCTGCTCCCACCGCAAAGTGCAGAGTGCAGGTTTTCGCTGCCTGAGCTGGGGATGAGAACACCTCCGGGCAAGAAGGCCAACAGCTGTTATTTATCTGATTTGGTAGCCCTTTGTCATGAGAAAACACATCTGTTTTCTGCCTTTGTTGGCTGCCTTTGGTTTTTCTCCATTGTCCTGAAAAAACTACTTTTAATAATTTTGTTCAGTTTTTGCCCTCATACTACCATTACTAGGAATACTTAGAATGTTTTTAAATGCAGAAAATAAAATGTATGAGTTTACAAAGGAACAATTAACCAATAAATTAGAAATTTATTAATTAAATTAATAAAATCTAGTAATCTGTGTGCTCCTCCATGAACACTTAAAATAGCAAGATCTAGTGAGGGGCCATATTAATACCATAATTTTGAAGTGATGAGCATAAGATTTCAAGATATAGGGGCACCTGGGTGGCTCAGTGGATTGGGCATCTGACCTTGGTGCAGGTCATGATCCCACAGCTCATGAGTTTGAGCCCCACGTTGGGCTCTGTGCTGACAGCTCAGAACCTGGAGCCTGCCTCGGGTTCTGTGTCTCCCTTTTTTTCTGCCCCTCCCCTGCTCATACTTTGTCTCTCTCTCTCTCTCTTTCAAAAATAAACATTAAAAAAAAAAAAAGATAGGTACACACATAATGAAGAAGCACTTTATTGGTGACAAAGCCACAGAACCTCAAGGGACTATGTGTGACTGTTGTGTGTATTCATAATTATAGGAAATGCTAAATTTTAGTTAGGGGTTAGTGAAAATAATGATGATAATTTCCCCCAAATTCCCAGACCGTCTGAATTTCATCCAAGACATCTGTGGACCCAGATGAAGACCCCCACCTGGCTTTATAATTCTGTGGGAGTGTGGGCAGGAGATATGTGTGGAAGTCTGACACCTGAAGTAAAGCTCACGCTCTGTTCTGCTCTCTAGGGGGGGGCTTCAGGGAGTGGAATGGGGGATTCTTCTCTCTTACTGAGCGTTTATCTATCTATCCCTCTGCTGAGGTATTTACCCACGAATTATAATTAAAGTTTTAAGAATCAAAAGGAAGGCGCACCTAGGTGACTCAGTCAGTTAAGCGTCCAACTTTTGATCTCAGCTTATATCATGATCTCAGTTTGTGAGATCAAGCCTCGCATCAGGCTCTGCGTGGACAGTGCAGAGCCTGCTTGGGATTCTCTCTGTCTCTCTCTCTCTGTCTCTCTCTCTCTCTGTCTGTCTGTCTCTCTCTCTCTCTCTCTTCCTCTCTCTAAATAAATAAATAAACCTGGAAAATCATTAAAAAAAAAAAAATCAAAAACGAAGACTATGTTGGATACCGAGTTTGCACATAGCTCTCCTCTGAATTCCTGAGCTTTTCAGTGCAGTTTTAATTGTAGACAAAACACTGAAGAGGCAAATACTCAAAGCCCAGGTTTTAACATGTTATTTTAGCTTCTCAGGCACCAAAACTACATTGTCAGTAGATCTTTATGGGCAGAGTTAGAATATACTCTGTGGTATTTTTCGTGGTCTTGTTGAGTTGTGGTCCTAAAACATTTGGCTAAAAGTCAAAAACTTACAGAGCAGACTGGCTGCACTCCGGGTGCACAGCCAGATGGCAGTCTTTGTGCCATCAACCTTTCTGTCACGAATCCTCCTCTTTCAGGTCACGGCAGTCGCACAGCAGAACCAAGGAGAAGTCCCCGAGCCTCAGGACATGAAAGTGGCGGAGGTTCTCTTTGATGCCGCAGACGCGAATGCTATTGAGGAGGTCAACCTCGCGTATGAGAACGTCAAGGAAGTGGACGGGCTAGACGTCTCCAAGGAAGGCACGGAAGCTTGGGAGGCCGCCATGAAGAGATACGATGAGCGGATCGACAGGGTGGAGACCCGGATCACCGCTCGCCTTAGGGATCAGCTTGGCACAGCCAAGAACGCTAACGAAATGTTCAGGATTTTCTCCAGGTTCAACGCGCTGTTCGTCAGGCCTCACATCCGTGGGGCCATCCGCGAGTACCAGACCCAGCTAATCCAGCGCGTGAAAGACGACATTGAGTCTCTCCACGACAAGTTCAAGGTCCAGTACCCACAGAGTCAGGCGTGTAAGATGAGCCATGTGCGCGACCTGCCCCCGGTGTCAGGCTCCATCATCTGGGCGAAGCAGATCGACCGCCAGCTGAGCGCCTACATGAAGCGCGTGGAGGACGTGCTGGGCAAGGGCTGGGAGAACCACGTGGAGGGCCAGAAGCTGAAGCAGGATGGGGACAGCTTCCGCATGAAGCTCAACACTCAGGAGATCTTCGACGACTGGGCCCGGAAGGTGCAGCAGCGCAACCTGGGCGTCTCGGGGCGCATCTTCACCATCGAAAGCACCCGGGTCCGCGGCCGAACTGGAAACGTCCTTAAGCTGAAAGTTAACTTCCTTCCTGAGATCATCACACTTTCAAAGGAAGTTCGAAATCTCAAGTGGCTTGGTTTCCGAGTCCCGCTGGCGATTGTGAACAAGGCCCATCAAGCAAACCAGCTGTACCCGTTTGCCATCTCGCTGATCGAGAGCGTCCGCACCTACGAGCGGACCTGTGAGAAGGTGGAGGAGCGCAACACCATTTCCCTTCTGGTGGCCGGCTTGAAGAAGGAGGTGCAGGCTCTGATCGCAGAGGGCATCGCGCTGGTGTGGGAATCCTACAAGCTTGACCCCTACGTGCAGCGCTTGGCGGAGACCGTCTTCAACTTCCAGGAAAAGGTGTGTTGATCTCCTGTTCCCTGGGAATGAACTGAATGAGGAGACAGCTCACTCGGTTCACCTGGTAGCTCTCCCACAGGAGGCCTTCCCGACGGGTGTGGCATTGGGCCGTGTGAGCTGAAGGGGAGAGGAAGCCCTTTTACTTACTGTGCTGTTTGATGGTGCTCTGGGAAGGCCATTAGGTAACTGAGTTTAGAAACCAGCGGAGAGATGAAGAACACGGGAGTCTGACGGAGCAAAATGAGAGCTTTTCTACTGATACAGCTACGCGGAGAATGGGGCTCTGGCCGTCAGTCCCCCTAGACCTAGATTTGCTTCCCAGACCCTAGCATAGGCGGATGGTCGTAAGCCGTCTGGCCTACAGGCTGGCGCTTGCGACAGAGAAGGCACTGAGCGGAGCAGACTTCTCATTCAGAGGTCACCCTTCCTGTGAGCAGGAGGGAGTAAGGGGGAGACCTTGATAATTTCCATACGTTTTCCTTTCCTCTGTGGAAACACAGGAGTGGGAATAAGTGTTCTTACACCAACAGATAGGATTAGCTATTCATGGAAAGAACTCCTTTACCGTGAATATTTGTTCATTGAGAAGAATGTACACAAACATAAAGGAATAGAGTGAATGGCTGTTTTAAATAATAAATGTGCCTTCCTTTAGGTGGATGATCTGCTAATAATAGAAGAAAAAATCGACCTGGAAGTCCGTTCCCTGGAGACTTGCATGTATGATCACAGGACTTTCTCAGAGATCTTGAACAGAGTTCAGAAAGCCGTGGACGACTTAAACCTGCACTCCTATTCCAACTTGCCCATCTGGGTCAATAAGCTTGACATGGAGGTGAGGGATGGGAGTGTTATCGTGGTTTTCATTTTTCTAGCAATATAAGGGTGGACCCTATTTTGTAAGTTCATTAGTGACTGAAAAGTATTTTTCCATAGAAATTACCATCAATGGTCCAGTTTCCCCTCCAGAAATCCCATTTAGGTAATGACAGAGCCGAGCTGTGTGGTTCTAGCAATACTCCTGTCCATTCCAAGTTGAGGCGGTGAGGTGGGGGGATTCTCTTTATCTTCTGAATACCTGACAGCTTCCTGCCTGCCCTTCCCTGCTCACCTGATAAAGGTCGTCTTCCCTGGCCTTCCCCTCCAGGCATCCTTCTCTGACACTCTGCCCCTCTCGACCACCCAATTTAAATGCCTGGGGGTGCCTGGCTGGCTCAGTCAGTAGGGTATGCAACGCTTGATCTCTGGGTCATGAGTTCAAGCCCCACGTTGGGCCTAGAGCTTACTTTAAAAAAAAAAAAGAAAAGGAAATGCCCAGTAACCACCTCATTCCTCTCGTAGAGGATTGGGGCTCACTCCTGTAGGGGTCTGCAGGGAGGTTAAAGTGCACATGTGTTTGAAACATACTTAACACCACATGTGGCTTTCTCATTGCTGGACATCAGAGAGCATCCGTGGAGAATCCTGGGAAGTGGGATATTTCATGACGGAGCTGCTCCATGGGCGGTGGTGGTTAGGCAGCTCTGAAGCACCTTAGTTATCCATTTTAAAGAGAAAGCCTGTGACCCACAAAGGTGCAGTGTATCCACACGTGGAACACTGGCGGGGAAAATTAACAAAACCCACTCTTCTGAATCTACTGAAAGTCTCGGGCTTTGTCACAGCTGCCCTTCCAGCATTCCCAGGATGGTTTTGTGGCCCAAGACAGACTCTGCGCAAAGATGTATAGGTGTCCCGATCGTAGGAAATTTACTTCTCTCGTTCTCGATCAAGCGAGACTTTTTTCTTCGCTTGTTAAAAGAAGATGGTCACCTGTATGTGGTGACTTTGCCATGTACATAAATATGAAATCATTATGTTCATCTGAAGCTAATAGAATGTTATATGTCAATCATATCTCCACTTCATAAAAGAGAAAATGGTTTATTCTCCACATTATAGATTGCTAGTTTTATCTCTGAGGCTACCAAGAAACTACTTTTGTTTTATAAATTTTCTAGTACGTTGAGGGAACAGCAAGACTGTGACTACATCCGCTGCATTTGTGTCCATCTCCTTGTCCCTGACAAATCAGAGGGTTGGTGGTTAGGTTAGCCCCCAGATGGAGGTCAGGGTCTCTGAGTCTGGGAGAGGCACAGGAGGGGGAGGGGGGGGGATCAGGCTGAGATGAAGGGTGTGGTAGCAACTGTCATCCTCGACCTGAAGCATCGGCTTTCTATCTGACATGCTTGCCGACCTGCCTTTTGGAAGGACACTGTTTTCTGACACTACTTTCCCTGTAGATTGAAAGAATACTGGGCGTTCGCCTACAAGCTGGCCTGAGAGCTTGGACCCAGGTGCTTCTTGGACAAGCTGAAGATAAAGCAGAAGTTGACATGGATACAGACGCACCACAAGTTAGTCACAAGCCTGGTGGGGAGCCAAAGATTAAAGTGAGTATTTCCCATGGCGTCCAATTTGCTAGTAAATCGAACAGAAGGTTCTCCCCCTTGAAAAGTAGCAATGAGAAAGCCACTTTACAGTGGAGAAACCTGACAGATACCACCCCACCCTCTGTGCTCTTTGTCCCCACACCTCCCAGACTCGTTCTAATCATGAGAAAAGGTCAGACATCCCTTACAGAACACCTCACCAGTACCCTTCCAAAGTGTCAAGGTCGTGAGAGAAAGACAAGGAGGAACAGAGATGTCACAGGTTGGAAGGGGTTAAGGCATGTGACGACTAACTATGTTGTGGGGTCCTGGGAGATCTGACTGAAGTCAGGATTTTAGTTAGTGTTGTATCAATGTTAATTTCTTGGTTTTGGTAATTGTGACGCGTTAGATGTTAACGTTACAGAGAGTTGGTCCAGGGTGCATGAAAACTCTTCATACTTTCTTTGCAACTCTCCTGGAAGTCTAAAATAATTTCAAAAACAGACATTTTTTTTAAAATGGGAAATAAATTTTAGAAAAAAATCTACACTTGGGGGTGCCTGGGAGGCTCAGTCGGTTAAGCTTCTGACTTGGCTCAGGTCATGATCTCATGGTTCGTTGGGTTTGAGCTCTGCGTTGGGCTCTGTGCTGACAGCTCAGAGCCCTGGAGTCTGCTTGGGATTTTGTGTCTCCCTCTCTCTCTGCCTCTCCCCCCACTCACGCTTTCTCTCTCTCTCTTTAAAAAATAAATATCAAAAAAAATTTTTTTAATGGAAATCAGAAAAAAACTACACTGGAAAAAAATCTCTACTTTCCAGGCATACATGCAAGAAACCATTTCAAGTGTAACCTAGTACAAGGAAAATTCAGACTCTGACACTAAAATGCCACTGTTTTCACACAATCTTCTCAGTCATGGAAGAGTGCACCAGCACGGTGGCCTCCACGCAGGACAGCAGTCTTGGTCCCCAAGCCCCCCATTTCCCATTTGAGTGAAGGAGTGGCCAGCTGGAGCCCAGCAAGCTGTCTAGAAAAGTGTTAATTCAAGTTCTGCTAGTGGGTCCTGTCTACTAATCTGGGCATCAGTTACAAAAGTGTCTGCCTTACAGTAGTTCATTAAGCCATATTTGTTTTAGGTAGTTTATTGCATTTGTGTTCAATTTACCAGTAAGACTACCTCACAAAACAGAGGTCTAAAAGAACTAAAGGTAAAAACTTTGATGTGGGAGAAACAATTGGCTGCTTTTTTCCTACCCAGACGTTACCTTCTGTTTTTTTTTTTTTCCTCTTAATGCTTGAAAAATGTTTTCGGTTTTGAATATTGCACATTTATTCCCAAAGCATACTTTTTAAAATACAGAGATGCAGACAAGCAAATGGGTCTGTGTAAGCCAGAGCAGTTACCCAGTGGAGGTGGAGGTGGAAATCTTGCTCAGCTTAAAGCAGACACTGGCAGGTGGCACAGACTCACCTTGACTCCTAAACCCACGCCCGTGCCGCATGTCTGACACCTAATGCCAGTCTCGTGTGGCTGCATCAGTGACACAGGGTTGTGAGGTCCTGAGGTCATTATGTGCAGAGATCACCACGCATATTAAAGCAGATGGTGCCATTGAGCACCCATTGTGTGTTCAGCACCTACGCACAGGGGATCCAGGAAGCGCCTAAGCAGTGCCTGCCCTCTGGCTTCTTATCCTCTGGGGAGGGCCTTGCACCCCACACATGGGCTACAGCAGACCATGACGTCCATTAAAGTAACAGACCCGTGGTTCAGACTCAAGTAGGTTCATAATTCAGAGGGAGAAAAATATTATGCGTCAAAACTACTTTTTTTACTTTGAGAAAGTACTTTCTTTCAAGAAAATTCATTTAAAATTACTCTAATGCTTTATATGACAAAAATAACTAAGCTATAATTTGTATACTTTTTACCCAATTTTGAATTTAAACTTTCCTAGCACCTGATTGTACTTGAGGGAATTACTGAGTGACGATCACGTACGTGTATATCCGGTACCGTTTGATTGAAGGTGGCCCCTGGAGGCGTTCGGTAATTTATTAGTACATCAGTGCCATGCTTCGGTATTGGATTTTTAATCCAGAAATGATCACCCTTCTTGTGAATGCTGATTCTGGCGGCACAAATGCATGAAAGCCTATTCTTGAAATAGATATTTGAGTAAGAAATTAAATCTTCCCTTTACAGAATGTCGTTCATGAGCTAAGGATAACCAATCAGGTCATCTATTTGAACCCGCCCATCGAAGAGTGCAGGTACAAGCTGTACCAGGAAATGTTTGCCTGGAAGATGGTTGTGCTGTCTCTGCCCAGGATCCAGAGTCAGAGGTACCAGGTGAGCCTTCCGGGGACTCGCACCACATGGCCTCTGCCCAGGCCTCCCTAGGGCCCTGGGGCGCCACCTCTCCTCCACATCCCTGGAAATGGTGCTCTCCATATGTCTTTCAAGACTCCCGACTTGGGACTCTGCATTCTAAGGGAAAGCTAGAGGAAGGCTTATGTGACTTGGCATTTTTCCCCCGTGGCTGCTTTCCCAAATCGTTGCATCTGCAGTTCTGATTTCGGTAGTCTGTCAGCAATTCCCCCCATGAACCCGTCTTTTAATTTCTCTTTCTCCCCACCCCCACTCTTTAATATAGAAGTTTGTAGATACACACAAAAGTAGAGGGAATCTCATGAGTTCATATCAGCCTGCTTTGTTTATCATGTCGCCAATTTAAATTTTTATTCCTTTCCCTCCTTTTTCTCCCTACCAGACTATTTTAAAACAAATCCCGAATATACTCTTTAATAAGAGTATCAATAATAATAATGTGCTTTTGGAGCAAAAGGAAAACTGAAAAGACTGTTTAGTCCCTGGTCTGAGCAGCATTACTTCTAAACAAGACTGGTGGTTTTCAAATAAGATTTCCATAACCTCTGTTGTAACAGGCTCTTCTAGAAAGTCTCAGCTTTGAATATAAGCATCATAGGCTCAGTTCTGAGGTGTTTTTGTGGTAGCAACCCCCCTGTAGACTCAGCCTTGGTGGTGACCAGCTAATCCGAACCGAGCTATGAACACTGGTTCCTTTCGCTCTGGGAGTGTGCAGACTGCAGGATATTTCTCGTCAGGTGTCTGTTCACACTGCTGTCCTGTTGTCTCCACACTGAACCAAACAGAAGCCAGCCCCTCTTACGCTGGAGCCCGTGCCCCTGCTCTGTGGCCCAGCTCCCCCGGTGAAAACACAGAGAACTCGTCTGCACACCTGCTCCGGGACCAGCCCCTCAGGCGTCAGGGTCACAGGCGTTTCCCTGCTGTTATGGCAGGCTTCTCAGCCCTTGAGAAGTGTCAGTGGCAGGATGTGACAGTGTGCACCCCCCCCCCCCCCCCCACCGCCCGCTTGATATGCTTGTTCCGCTTGGCTGTCCTGGTTTTCCTCCCACCTCACTGGCCAGTGTCCTCTGTGGCTCTTCCTTGGCTCTCTCTCTTCTGGCTCCTACTGTTTGAGTGCACTCTCCATCCCCAGCACCTGTCTCACCTGGTCCATTGCCGGCCAGATGGGACAACTGGGCTCATACCTCCAGCCCGGCCTTTATCCTGAGCTCTAGACCCATCTCCCCAGCCCGCCCCCCGGGCATCTCCACAAGACTGATGGGTGCGAAAACTGAGTGTGTGTCTGACCCCCTCCCTCAGACTAGCTGCCACCCCCACTCCTTTTCTCTGCCTTCAGCCTGCTCAGGGCCAAGCTGAGGTGTCACCCTTGCCTCCCACTGTTTCCGTCTGCAGAATTAACCCTGATCTTCTTTTTCCCACATCCACTGATCCCACTGGTCCAAGGTACCAACATCCCTCACTTGAATTCTTAAAGTTCCCTTCTGACAGGTCTCTGTCTGCCTTTGCCCCCTGCTAAAATCTGTTTTCAACACAGCAGCCAAAGTCTTAGATTTTATCTCAGTCCCAACACTTCTTCCCAGAGCTGTTGATGGCTTCTCGTGTCACTCCCCATGAAAGCCCATGTCCCATGGCAGAGTGCTGGGCCCCACGTAATATGCTGCTCGTTGCTTCTCTGACTTGAGTGCCAGTATCTCCCTCGCTGGCTCTGTTCCAGACACACTGGCCTCTTGCTCTCTTCACATTCCAGGCAGGCTCCTGCCCCTGGGCCTTTGCACTTGCTGACCTCCCTGCTCAGAACCCCCAGTAGCAACATACTGACATGGCTCACTCCCTCCCTTTCCTGGTCCTGCTCAGTGAGGCCTTCCCTGATCTTCCCCAACCCCACACTCCCAGCCCTCCTCTTTCCTGCTTTATCTCCATAGTACTTCTCACCTGCTGAGAAGTATCTCTCCCACAGAGTGTAAGCCCATGTGAGCAGAGTTTTTTGTCTGTTTTTTGTACCCACAGCAGTGCCTGGCACATAGCCAGCACTCAGATCATTGAAACGATGCATGTGTCATCGCTTCCATCATCCAAGTCGGTGTAAATATTTGGTCATGGAAATCTCCATTCTTTGGACATTGCCTTTAACGTTCTGCTCTCAGATGAGATAGGTCTCAAAGTGCTCTGTAGCGGTTTTTGGATTTTCTAACTTGTGCTTGATCTGTTGTCCCTTCACTGGGTGATGAGTTGAGGAGGCCTCTGATTTCTTGTGGCTGGGGTAAGCAGATGTTCCAAATGCCATTTGTATAGCGGGCTCTTCCTTCGGTTCGTTTGAATTCAGTGAAAGGTGGCTCTGAGATGAACATCTTTGTACACACTGCTTGTATTTCTTCTGGTTCTGCTTGCTTAGGTGGGTGTTCATTACGAATTGACTGAAGAAGAGAAATTCTACCGGAATGCTTTAACGCGGATGCCTGATGGCCCCGTTGCCCTGGAAGAGTCCTACTCTGCGGTCATGGGCATCGTGACTGAGGTCGAGCAGTACGTCAAGGTGAGAAGCTCCCCGTCTCGTTGAAATACATTGTGGAGTGTGTTTAGACATAGTGAATATGAGGTCTGATGAACACGGGAGCCGAAATCGATGTAATGTGTGTCTAATATGATGTAATTGATGACGCTTGCTTATTTTAAAGCAGCCAGTGAATGGTAGGACAGATCTTACAGAATATTAACTATTATTTTAGACAGCAATAAATGTTATTCCTTTTTAATATAAAAATTAGGAGAACTTGAAGTGAATTTTTCTGACAGTATTGACGACAAGTGAGACGTGAACCTAATGCGTGTGAACATTCTGTAAGAGGCCCAGCTGTGCTATTTGACCCTCCCGTCCACCTGCAGGTCTGGCTTCAGTACCAGTGCCTGTGGGACATGCAAGCCGAAAACATCTACAACAGACTCGGAGAAGATCTCAACAAATGGCAGGCTCTCCTGGTGCAAATACGGAAGGCCCGAGGAACTTTTGACAATGCGGAAACCAAGAAGGAGTTTGGGCCAGTCGTCATAGATTACGGCAAGGTGAGCTCCGCCCCCCCCGGGGCAGGGGGTGGAGGTTGCTGTAAAGGCAGCGTCTGTGGGTGACGAGGACGCGTGGAAGCGTAAACACCCCGGCGCGAGGGACTGACGATCTGCTGTCCTGGGCTCGTTCACCCACAGGTGCAGTCCAAGGTGAACTTGAAGTACGACTCTTGGCATAAGGAGGTTCTCAGCAAATTTGGGCAGATGCTCGGGTCAAACATGACAGAATTCCATTCCCAGATCTCGAAGGTGAGGAGGCGGGATCCTGGCTGTGTCGCGAATCTGCCGGCAAACCCTCGGCTCCGTGTTGAATTCCTGTGCTCTCTCCACACAGTCACGGCAGGAGTTGGAGCAGCACTCGGTGGACACGGCCAGCACCTCGGACGCGGTGACCTTCATCACCTACGTGCAGTCTTTGAAACGAAAGATAAAACAGTTTGAGAAACAAGTTGAGGTGAGCTCCGTGAACAGTTAAAATTCTCATCATCACCTCGCGAGGCACAGTATCAGAAATTAGGTGCCTACAGGCCACCACCATCTCCCTGACAGCCACCTGATGGGCTGCTTGAGGGCAGGCACTGGCATCGTGGGGATCCGCGTTTTAAACAGCTCTCGAGGTTTGAGGTCCACTGTGTTTTGTTTGCCTTTTAAAATCTTTTATTTTAGTGGTTGTTCTTCGAGTCCTCAAACTTGCATTGTGTTTATAATTTGGAAGGAGGGGGTGAACCACAGCCCAGCGTGCCTTCAGTCCTGTCCGGGCCCCCCGGCTGCAGGCGGGCCTGGGCCCCGCTGCTCCCTGAGCGCCGTGCTCTCAGCGTGGAAGGTTTCTGGAGAAGAGCAGACGTTGTTGTGTGTTCCGTAGCCACACGCTGTCTTCCCTTTACATGGGAGCCTGACGGCAGTCTCTGTGATTCGAGAACTAAAACCACCCGTGTTCTGACTCGCGCAGCTCTACCGCAATGGCCAGCGCCTGCTGGAGAAGCAGAGGTTCCAGTTCCCGCCCTCCTGGCTCTACATCGACAACATAGAGGGTGAGTGGGGGGCCTTCAACGACATCATGCGGCGGAAGGACTCTGCCATTCAGCAGCAGGTGGCAAACCTGCAGATGAAGATCGTGCAGGAGGACCGGGCCGTGGAGAGCCGCACCACCGACCTGCTGACGGACTGGGAGAAGACCAAGCCTGTCACGGTGAGTCCCGCCAGCGTCACAGTTTGCCCTGAGCCCACAGCGTGATTCGGTGTCTTTTCGCCCAAACTTAAAAAGGCTTTGCTGTGGATTAGCTTCCCCACTAATGAGGACTTCTCGTTTTTGTGACTGAAACTTGCTCGTGGTCTCTTTGAAAAGTGAAAGCCAACAGAGGTCTCTTCTTACCCAGAAACCCGTCATGACGAGCATGTAAATCATGAGGTGGTTTTAAAAAAGTTTTTTGTTCCTAAGCTATCCTTTTATTGAGCACTAACTGTTCTGTGCAGTGGGGATGGAGCAGTGAACAGGAAGGACAGGAGCCCCCATCCCCATGGAGTCACATTCCAGTGGGAGATGCAGGGAGAAACGAGCAAGGAAAACGCATGTTCGAGTCAGGTGGTGCGAGGTGCCGTGGGGAAGGGCGAGAGCTGGGAGAGAGAGCGGTGTTGGGTGTGCTGCCGGGAGGGGAAGGGGTGGGGGGTGGTAAGACCTGAGGGAGGGAGGGCAGATGGTGAGGGAGGACTTCCGGCAGAGGTGACATCGAGTGCGAGGCTCGAGCAAGTACATAACAGCATACCTGGTTTTCCAGGGCAGAATTCAGTGTCATTTATTTATACATAGAAACATAGGCAGGAAAGAGAAGGGGGAAGGTGGTCATGGGACTTTGAATGTCAATCTGGTTTCCTAGTTTGGGTGTCACTGATCCACACCAGGGCTGGTGACAGGTCTAGCCTCCCACCATCTACTCCGTAGAGCTCTGTGCTGCCTCAGCCCTGGCTGTGATGCTGCATCCAAAGGTCCTGTTTTGTGTTCAGTTTTGGTTCAAGGGCCTGTGTTTTTTTTTTGTTTGTTTGTTTTTTTACGTGAGTCTTGTACTTGTTTTATTATTTTTTTTAACATAATTTATCATCAAATTGGTTTCCATACAACACCCAGTGCTCATCCCAACAGGTGCCCTCCTCAATGCCCATCACCCACTTTCCCCTCTCCCCCAACCCCCATCAATGCTGTTTGTTTTCAGTATTTAAGAATCTCTTATGGTTTGCCTCCCTCCCTCTCTGTAACTTTTTTTTCCCCTTCCCCTCCCCCATGGTCTTCTGTTACGTTTCTCAAGATCTACATATGAGTGAAAACATAAGGTATCTGTCTTTCTCTGTATGACTTATTTCACTTAGCATAATACTCTCTAGTTCCATCCATGTTGCTGCAAATGGCCATATTTATTTCTTTCTCATTGCCAAGTAGTATTCCATGATATATATAAACCACATCTTCTTTATCCATTCGTCAGTTGATGGACATTTAGGCTCTTTCCATAATTAGGCTATTGTTGAAAGTGCTGCTATAAACATTAGGATACATGTGCCCCTATGAATCAGCACTCCTGTATCCCTTGGGTAAATTCCTAGTAGTGCTATTGCTGGGTCGTAGGGTAGTTTTATTTTTAATTTTTTGAGGAACCTCCACACTCTTTTCCAGAGCAGCTGCCCCAGTTTGCATTCCCACCCAACAGTGCAAGAGGGTTCCCGTTTCTCCACATCCTCTCCAGCGTCTATAGTCTCCTAATTTGTTCATTTTAGCCACTCTGACCGGTATGAGGTGGTATCTCAGCGTGGTTTTGATTTGTATTTCCCTGATGAGGAGTGACATTGAGCATCTATCTTTTCATGTGTCTGTTTGCTATCTCGATGTCTTCTTTGGACAAGTGTCTGTTCATGTCTTCTGCCCATTTCTTCACTGGATTATTTGTTTTTCAGGTGTGGAGTTTGGTGAGTTCTTTATAGATTTTGGATACTAGGCCTTTATCTGATAGATCATTTGCAAATATCTTTTCCCATTCTGTCGATTGCCTTTTAGTTTTGTTGATTGTTTCCTTTGCAGTGCAGAAGCTTTTATCTTGATGAGGTCCCAGTAGTTCATTTTTGCTTTTAATTCCCTTGCCTTTGGAGGTGTGTCAAGTGAGAAATTGCTACAACTGAGGTCAAAGAGGTTGTTGCCAGCTTTCTCCTTTAGGGTTTTGATGGTTTCCTGTCTCACATTCAGGTCCTTCATCCATTTTGAGTTTATTTTTGTGTATGGTATAAGAAAGTGGTCTGGTTTCATTCTTCCGCATGTTGCTGTCCAGTTCTCCCAGCACCATTTGCTAAAGAGACTCTCTTTTTTCCATTGGATGCCCTTTCCTGCTTTGTCAAAGATTAGTTGGCCAGATTAGTGGGTCCAATTCTGGGTTCTCTATTCTTTTCTATTGGTCTATGTGTCTGTGTTTGTGCCAATACCATGCTGTCTTGATGATTACAGCTTTGTAGTAGAGGCTAAAGTCTGAGATTGTGATGCCTCCTGCTTTGGTTTTTTTTTTCAAATATTACTTTGGCTATTCGGGGTCTTTTGTGGTTCCATACAAATTTTAGGATTGTTCTAGCTTTGAGAAGAATGCTGGTGCAATTTTGATTGGGATTGCATTGAATGTGTAGATAGCTTTGGGTAGTATTGACGTTTTAACAATATTCTTCCAATCCATGAGCACAGAATGTTTCTCCATTTCTTTGTGTCTTCTTCAGTTTCCTTCATAAGCTTTCTATAGTTTTCAGCATGCAGATCTTTTACATCTTTGGTTAGGTTTCCTTCTAGGTATTTTATGGTTCTTGGTGCAATTGTGAATGGGATCAGTTTCTTTATTTTTCTGTTGCTTCATCATTGGTGTATAAGAATGCAACCAATTTCTGTACATTGATTTTGTACCCTACGACTTTGCTGAATTCATGTGTCCGTTCTAACAGACTGTTGGTGGAGTCTATCAGATTTCCCGTGTAGAGTATCATGTCATCTGGGAAAAGTGCAAGTTTGACTTCGTCTTTGCTAATTTTGATGCCTTTGATTTCTCTTTGTTGTCTGATTGCTGATGCTAGGGCTTCCAACACTATGTTGAACAACAGTGGTGAGAGTGGACATCCCTGTCGTGTTCCTGATTTCAGAGGGAAAGTTCTGTTTTTCCCCATTGAAGATGATATTAGCTGTGGGCTTTTCTTAAGTGGCTTTTATGATGTTTAAGTATGTTCCTTCTATCCCTCCTTTCTTGAGGGTTTTTATCAAGAAAGGTTGCTGTATTTTGTCAAATGCTTTTTCTGAATTTATTGACAGGATCATATGGTTCTTTTCTTTCATTAACGTGATGTATCACATTGATTGATTTGCAAATATTGAACCAGACCTGCAGTCCAGGAATGAGTCTCACTTGATCATGGTGTGAATAATTCTTTTTATATGCTGTTGAATTCAATTTGCTAGTATCTTGTTGAGAATTTTTGCATCCATATTCATCAGGGATATTGGCCTGTAGTTCTCTTTTTCTGCTGGGTCTCTGTCTGGTTTCGGAATCAAAGTAAATCTGGCTTCATAGAATGAGTCTGGAAGTTTTCCTTCCCTTTCTGTTTTTTGGAACAGCTTGAGAAGGATAGGTATTATCTCTGCTTTAAATGTCTGGTAGAATTCCCCAGGGAAGCCTGCTGGTCCTGGAGTCTTACTTGTTGGGAGATTTTTGATAACTGATTGGATGTCTTCCCTAGTTATGGGTCTGTTCAAATTTTCTATTTCTTCCCGTTTGAGTTTTGGTAGTGTATGGGTGTTTGGGAATTTGTCCATTTCTTCCAGGTTGTCCAGTTTGTTGGTGTATAATTTTTCATAGTATTCCCTGATAATTGCTTGTATTTCTGAGGGATTGGTTGTGATAAATCCATTTTCATTCGTGATTTTATCTATTTGAGTCATCTCCCTTTTTGAGAAGCCTGGCTAGAGGTTTATCAATTTTATTTTTTCAAAAAACCAACTCTTGGTTTCATCGATCTATTCTACTGTTTTTGGATTCTATGTTATTTATTTCTGCTCTGCTCTTTATTATTTTTCCTTCTGCTGGGTTTGGGGTGTCTTTGGTGTTCTGCTTCTGATTCCTTTAGGTGTGCTGTTAGATTTTGTATTTGGGGTTTTTCTTGTTTCTTGAGATAGGCTTGGATTGCAATGTATTTTCCTTTCAGGACTGCCTTCGCTGCATCCCAAAGCATTTGGATTGTTGTATTTTCATTTTCATTTGTTTCCATATATTTTTTTAATTTTTTCTCTAATTGCCTGGTTGACCCATTCATTCTTGAGTAGGATGTTCTTTTACCTCCATGCTTTCAGAGGTTTTCCAGACTTTTTCCTGTGGTTGCTTTCAAGTTTCATAGCATTGTGATCTGAAAGTGTGCATGGTACAATCTCAATTCTTTTATATTTTTGAGGGCTGTTTTATGACCCAGTGTGTGATCTATCTTGGAGAATGTTCCATGTGCACAGGAGAAGAAAGTATATTCTGCTGCTTTGGGATGTAGAGTTCTAAATATATCTGTCAAGTCCATCTGGTCCAATGTATTGTTCAGGGCCATTGTTTCTTTACTGGTTCTCTGTCTAGGTGATGTGTCCATTGTTGTAAGTGGAGTATTAAAGTCCCCTTCAATTACCATGTTCTTATCAATAAGGTTGCTTATGTTTGTGATTGTTTTATATATTTGGGGGCTCCCATATTCGGCGCATAGACATTTACAATTATTAGCTCTTCCTGATGGATAGACTGTGTAATTATTATATAATGCCCTTCTTCATCTCTTGTTACAGCCTTTAATTGAAAGTCTAGTTTGTTGCTTTCTTTTGACTTCCAGTAGCATGATAGATAGTTCTCCATCCCCTCACTTTGAATCTGAAGGTATCCTCAGGTCTAAAATGAGTCTCTTATAGACAGCAAATAGATGGGTCTTGTTTTTTTTATCCATTCTGATACCCTATGTCTTTTGATTGGAGCATTTAGTGCATTTACATTCAGTGTTGTTATTGAAAGATACGGGTTTAGAGTTGTCATGTTATCTGTAGGTTTCATGCTTGTAGTGATGTCTCTGGTACTTTGTGGTCCTTGCAACATTTCACTCACAGAGTCCCTCTTAGGATCTCTTGTGGGCCTGGTTTAGTGGTGATGAATTCCTTCAGTTTTTGTTTGTTTGGGAAGACCTTTATCTCTCCTTCTCTCCTGAATGACCGACTTGGTGGATAAAGTATTCTTGGCTGCATATTTTTCCTGTTCATCACATTGAAGATTTCGTGCCATTCCTGTCTGGCCTGCCAAGTTTCAGTAGATAGGTCTGCTACTACCCTTATGTGTCTATCTTTGTGTGTTAAGGCCCGTTTATCCCTAGCTGCTTTCAGAATTCTCTCTTTATCCTTGTATTTTGCCAGTTTCACGATATGTCGTGTAGAAGTTCGATAAGTTACATCTGAAGGGAGTTCTCTGTGCCTCTTGGATTTCAATGCCTGTTTCCGTTCTCCAGATTGGGGAAGTTCTCTGCTATGATTTGTTTAAGTACATCTTGAGCGCCTTTCTCTCTCTTCTGGAATTCCTATGATACGGATATTGTTCCGTTTGATTGAATCACTTAGTTCTCTAATTCTCCCCTCATGATCCTGGATTTTTTTTTATCTTTTTCTCAGCTTCCTCTTTTCCCATAATTTTATCTTCTAATTCACCTATTCTCTTCTCTGTCTCTTCAGTTCACAGTGTGACCACCTCCATTTTATTTTGCACCTCATTTATAGCATTTTTTAATTCATCATGACTATTTTTTAGTCCCTTGATCTCTGCAGCAGTAGATTCTCTGTCTTTTATGTTTTTTTCAAGCCCAGCAATTAATTTTATGGCTGTTATTCTAAATTCTTGTTCAGTTATGTTGCTTCTATCTGTTTTGACCAGTTCCTTAGCTGTCACTTCTTTCTGGAATTTCTTTTGAGGAGAATTCTTCCGTTTTGTCATTTTGGCTAGTTTTCTGTCCCTTATGAGGTTTTTTTGTTTTGTTTTGTTTTGTTTTTTTTTTAATTTTTTTTTTCAACATTTATTTATTTTTGGGACAGAGAGAGACAGAGCATGAACGGGGGAGGGGCAGAGAGAGAGGGAGACACAGAATCAGAAACAGGCTCCAGGCTCTGAGCCATCAGCCCAGAGCCCGACGCGGGGCTCGAACTCACAGACGGTGAGATCGTGACCTGGCTGAAGTCGGACGCTCAACCAACTGCGCCACCCAGGCGCCCCATGTCCCTTATGAGTTTTAAAAGCTTGTTTTGTGCTCTGCATCTGTGAGCACTACAATACTAAAGTCATACACTGTCCAGGGCCTGGAAGGGCTCCTGTTTTAAGGAGATCTTCTCTGTCACTAATCCTGGCACTGTAGCTCAGGCAGAATGCTAGCTTCGGCAGGGGAGTGAGTATTGATCAACAGGCGAGATTCTGATCACCAAAATTTGAATATGTTTTCTTGCCGTTTTTTGCTAGTAATGTGTTCTAGTTTAAATTTTCAATGATATTTTATATAGTCATTCTCAAGTTACTAAAATTAAGAGTAAGCCAATAGTACTTTAATGGTCAACTGGAGGCCGTTTCCCTGAGGACTACTTGATTTCTCATTCTCGTCTGTGGAACTTGATGTAACAGCTGTGTGCCTCGGGAGTGCGTGGCCAGCAGCCTCCCGAGAGCCACGTCCCCTCGGGTCTGGAGCGTCCTGCTCCAGGCCCCAGTCTGTCCTGACTCCTCTCTTCCCGTCTCCCAAGGCACTCAGTGAGACAGTGACTAAACGGAGAAGTGCTCCACCTTTCTCCTTCATACCTTTATTGACGTCAAACATGGAAGTAGAAGTTAACACTCAGTATGTACATGAACTGTAAGTGTACATCTTGCTGAAGATTTACATGTGTGGACATGTTCAGGGAATCACAGATTTCCAGACTCCCAGCAGGTGCTTTCCACCATTTCAGAGCCAAAGCACGCACCTGTCCTGGGACCTCGCCCTGCAATTGTGCACTTTGACTGCTTTCAGGGCAATCTCCGCCCAGAGGAGGCGCTTCAGGCTCTTACCATATACGAAGGAAAGTTCGGCAGGCTGAAGGACGACCGGGAGAAGTGTGCGAAGGCCAAGGAGGCACTGGAGTTGACCGACACGGGGCTGCTCAGCGGCAGTGAAGAGCGCGTCCAGGTGCGGACCGTGGGGGTGGGGCTCCTCGTCCTGAGTCTGCCCTTGACCAGGGCCGCGTCAGGGGCTCTGCCAGAGCCGCGGTGGTTTCTGCATCCATGGTCTCACTGTTCTACTGTCATGATTTCAGGTGGCCTTAGAAGAACTGCAGGACCTCAAAGGCGTTTGGTCGGAACTTTCCAAGGTCTGGGAGCAGATTGATCAGATGAAGGAGCAGCCGTGGGTTTCCGTCCAGCCTCGAAAGGTACACCTAAAGGAGATGTGGTGTGTGTCCTCATATGCTGATGGTCATAGACCACTCAGGAGCTTCGCAGGCAGGGAAGTGTATTGTGCATCCTCAGAATGTCACATGATGGTCATTTAGGATTTATCTGGACTGATGTAAAATTTGTTTGGAAACCATTTTTTTTTTTTAAGTTTTTATTTTTGAGAAAGATACAAAGAGTGAGCGGGGGAGGGACAGAGAGAGAAGGAGGAAGAATTCCAAGCAGGCTCTACCCTGTCAGCTCCACCCGATGCAGGGCTCGAACTCATGAACTGTGAGATCATGACCTGAGCCACAGTCAGAGTCACACTTCATTTCCTGAGCCACCCAGGCACCCCCAGAAAACATTTTTTTAAGATATTTCACCATTTAAAGAAATGTTGGCAAACTAAATATCATTTTGTGTTCCTCTTGACAGCTTCGACAAAATTTAGATGGCCTCCTGAACCAGCTGAAAAACTTCCCTGCCCGATTACGGCAGTACGCATCCTATGAGTTTGTCCAGAGGCTTCTGAAAGGCTACCTGAAGGTAGTGGTTCGGTGCTGGGGTCGTGGGTGTCTTTTAGGAACACAGCTGCACGGTAACCTTGCTTACTCTCTCCGCAGATAAACATGCTGGTGATTGAACTGAAGTCTGAAGCCCTCAAAGATCGCCATTGGAAGCAGCTGATGAAAAGACTTCATGTCAACTGGGTTGTTTCTGAGCTAACCCTTGGCCAAATCTGGGATGTTGACTTGCAGAAAAATGAAGCTATTGTCAAGGATGTGCTGCTTGTGGCACAAGGGGAGATGGCTTTGGAAGAATTTTTGAAGCAGGTGAGTAAATAGACCGATAGCCCCATTTATGTCACATTTCAGGCTGTGAGGTCAGTTTGAGCTGTGTAAAAACAAGAGCTTCATCTGCGGTCCTTTTGTCCCCATAGCACTTGGTTGCTTGTATACCTGGCAAACACCCACATACTAATAAGGTGCCCCTTTTTGGTTTTAATTCAGATAAGAGAAGTATGGAATACTTACGAGTTAGACTTGGTTAACTACCAGAACAAGTGTCGCTTGATCCGAGGTTGGGATGACCTCTTCAACAAGGTCAAAGAGCACATCAACAGTGTCTCCGCCATGAAGCTCTCTCCCTACTACAAGGTACCCTTGTTGGGCAGGCTTTCCCTCTCTGATCAGGCTTTCCCCTGCACTTTCTCTGTAATACTTTTGACTGGCAGTTACCAGAACCCTGTTTTTTAAAGCGTGAGTCAAATAACTTGACATAACCTGCAGTTTTTTTACTAAGTTTTGGCCTATCTATGAGTGAATCGCTTAGCAGCTGGGCTCTGCTTCCCATCTGCCTACTAGGTTTTCGAAGAGGATGCCCTGAGCTGGGAAGATAAGCTGAATCGGATCATGGCTCTCTTTGACGTGTGGATTGACGTGCAGAGGCGGTGGGTGTACCTGGAAGGCATCTTCACGGGCAGCGCGGATATCAAGCACCTGCTGCCGGTGGAGACCCAGCGGTTCCAGAGGTATGGCCTCCAGCCTGGGTGCAAAGCAGCTGAGGGGTAGGTGTGACTGGTGACCCTTCTTCACGTAAAGGCTAATGACACTTTTGATTTGATTCGTAGTATCAGCACGGAGTTTTTGGCTCTGATGAAAAAGGTATCCAAGTCTCCCCTTGTAATGGATGTTCTGAATATCCAGGGGGTACAGAGGTCTCTGGAGAGACTGGCAGACCTGCTAGGAAAGATCCAGAAAGCATTGGGAGAATACCTGGAAAGAGAGCGATCCTCTTTCCCCAGGTAAGAGGATTGCTTTGACTTGCGCTGAAGTCGAGTCCAAGTTCAGGAGCCTCCCCTCTCCCCTGTGGGTCTGTGTGTTAGTCACTTTGACACCAGAAGTTTTGTTACTAGTAACAAAATGAATGTTACTCCCTTTCTGCGCATTTATTCCTTTTTTAAAAAAAATGTTTATTTTAGAGCATGTGTGTGTGAGAGTGAAAGGGCGGGGGGAGGAGCAGAGAGAGAGATGGAGACACAGAATCTGAAGCAGGCTCCAGGCTCTGAACTGCCAGCACAGTGCCCCATGCGGGGCTCGGACACAACAGACTGAGTCACCCAGGCGCCTGTATTCCTAATTATAATGTTAAATAATTCCTCACTTTCTGTCTTGTGTTTGTTTATTAAGCTTCATTGAAACTATTATCCACCCTTCTAGGCAGCTTGCATCTCTTAAAAGTTTAGCTCTGATTGGTTTCAAAACGGCATTTCTTCCTTTCTGAATAGTTTGCTTACTGTAAATTGAACAGGCTTTTATTTATTTTGTTTGTTTTGAGAGAGAGAGAGAGAGAGAGAGAGCAAGGAAAGGAAACAGAATCCCAAGCAGGTTCCTTGCTGTCAGCCCGGAGCCCGATGGAGGGCTCAGTATTACGAATGGTGAGATCATGACCTGAGCCAAAATCAAGAGCAGATACTCAAGCTACCTAGGTGCCCCTTGAACAGGCTTTAAAAAAATACGTTCATGGGGCGCCTGGGTGGCGCAGTCGGTTAAGCGTCCGACTTCAGCCAGGTCACGATCTCGCGGTCCGTGAGTTCGAGCCCCGCGTCGGGCTCTGGGCTGATGGCTCAGAGCCTGGAGCCTGTTTCCGATTCTGTGTCTCCCTCTCTCTCTGCCCCTCCCCCGTTCATGCTCTGTCTCTCTCTGTCCCAAAAATAAATAAAACGTTGAAAAAAAAATTTTTTTAAAAATACGTTCATGAAGTAAGATGAATGGCATGAAGTGCATGGAATCCCTCTTCAGTAGCTTGTTCAACAAACGTGTGTCCTTTGCTGAGGGCTGGAGGAAACTCGGATGTGACCTAGTTTAGATTGGAGATTGTCCATCAGCATCCAAGTCTAGTTTCCCTTCCTGCAATTTGAAGTTCCACTTTGATTCACCTTATTTATGTGTATGTGACATTTTACAACTTGAATGCTATTTTAATTTTAGGTTCTATTTTGTGGGTGATGAAGATTTGCTTGAAATCATTGGAAACAGTAAGAATGTAGCTAAGTTACAGAAACATTTCAAGAAAATGTTTGCTGGCGTTTCGAGCATCATCCTAAACGAGGATAACTCTGTCGTCTTGGGCATTTCCTCCCGTGAAGGAGAGGAGGTAGTGAAGTTTATGATTGTAACTTAGAATGCTTCTCTCCTGCCTTTGTACATCTTAATTCTTGTATCATACGTATTTTAGGTTATGTTTAAAACTCCTGTGTCGATTACTGAACATCCCAAAATCAACGAGTGGCTCACGCTGGTAGAAAAGGAGATGAGAGTCACACTGGCTAAACTTCTGGCTGAGTCTGTTACAGAAGTTGAGATTTTTGGTAAAGCAACTTCGATTGACCCAAATACCTACATCACTTGGATTGATAAGTACCAGGTAACGTGTTGTACAAGTGGGCCAGCGGAGAGGCGGATGCACCGGCTGGTCTCCAAAACGATCCTTTGGGTCTCGTGTCTCCTGTCTTCTAGGCCCAGCTTGTGGTTTTGTCAGCCCAGATAGCCTGGTCTGAAAACGTGGAGACGGCTCTGAGCAGCATCGGCGGAAGCGGTGACGCGGCACCCTTGCACTCCGTGCTGAGCAACGTGGAGGTCACCCTCAACGTGTTGGCCGACTCGGTCCTCATGGAGCAGCCACCGCTGCGGAGGCGGAAGCTGGAGCACTTGGTTAGTCCCGCGCCTGCCTGACTCACTCCTCACCGGTTAGGCCCTGCCTTCAGTGCAGGCAGTCAGCGGAGATCACGCCTGGGAGCACTCTTACTGGTGGTAGAGAGAGAAGGAGGTGGTGCATTTGTGAGCTCTCTGGTGTGGGTATCGCTCTGTTCTGTTGAAAGGTAGCCTTGGGGGAGCAGGGGAGTTATGTGTACACATCCTGGGGAAGGGGAGGCGGGGAGCCTTGACCAGGATTTTTGCCTTTGCTTGTCAGCCCCTTCCCAGAGAGGCGCCCGGGTGTGCCTGCACCGGTGTTGCGCCCAGCCTGCAGGGGACAGACTGGGGACAGAGACAGCTGTTCTCCTGACACATTTCATGCTAGTTAGGTCTTCGCTTGACGTTGGGTGTTTTTGTTTGTTGGTGGTTTGGTTTTGCTGCAGCTCTTGATTCTGTGTAATTTCATTGTGGGAATGACAGTGCTGTTTTTGGAAGGGAATTTGGATTTGGAATATTCACTGAAAGCTATTGCAACTGGATCTTGAATCTCAAAAGTCTGCTAAATGATCACATGCCCAGGAAATGCAGTGTCCTTGCACTACTCCAGTTTATGACAAAGTCTTAATAAGTGACTCTGTGTTCAGATTACAGAGTTGGTTCACCAGAGGGACGTTACACGCTCCTTGATCAAAAGCAAGATTGACAATGCCAAATCTTTCGAATGGCTCAGCCAGATGCGCTTTTACTTCGACCCTAAGCAAACCGATGTGCTACAGCAGTTGTCAATCCAAATGGCAAATGCCAAATTTAACTATGGCTTTGAGTACCTGGGTGTTCAGGACAAGCTGGTCCAGACCCCCCTCACCGACCGCTGCTATTTGACCATGACACAAGCCTTGGAGGCCAGGCTGGGGGGGTCCCCTTTCGGTAAGTTACTACACAGACCTGGACAGATGGAGAGAGTAAATGCAATTTGTAAAGATTAAATCAACGATTTTAAATGTATTTCTTAATTACGTAGCTCATACGTTCTAGAACCTCAGATTTGTCTGCAGTTGTTACACGTCCTTTGATTTTGTAAACAAGCTGGGTAAGGCTAACGATACCTCCCTGTGGACTCAAGTACTCAGTCACTCTTCTTCAAACAATAGGGCCGGCCGGGACTGGGAAGACAGAGTCCGTCAAAGCTCTTGGCCATCAGCTTGGACGCTTTGTTTTGGTCTTCAACTGCGATGAAACCTTTGATTTCCAGGTGAGATTTCTGAGTCCACCTAAAATCTAACGGCCTGAGAGGTCAGCTGGGGAGTACCACGCCTGGACCCCTCTCAGGGCTCCTGGCCTCACAGCTTGGCACGGCCCATCTGGCCTTCTGAGTCCCAGGGATGGTGTGGGTTTGAGTGGGGTGTCCGACATACCTGCTTTGGTGTTGACTTGAGCTGCATTGTTTCTGGAAGAGACGTTTAGTGCCTATGTGTGGGAATAAGTAACTGTGATGGAAAAGATTTTTTTAATCAACAAAAAGGGGCAGAATAAAAACAGCTCTATCTTTGGAATCGGCACAGGAGGAGAAAAGGTGTGATGCCCTACGTCTGTACACAGACAATCGCCATTGTTAGTGAAGCACTTCTGTGTGCAGGCCCCGCACCTCCCGTGGGAACCTGATGTCACGCTCACAGCCACCCGGGGGGGCGGTGGTAGCCCAAGGTCCCGCCGGATCAGGGCCGTGGAGCCCGCCCGAAGCAGGTGGTTTGAGCTCCTGTCTTTGTTCGGTTTCAGGCGATGGGACGGATCTTTGTGGGGCTCTGCCAGGTGGGTGCGTGGGGCTGCTTTGACGAGTTCAACCGCCTGGAGGAGCGGATGCTGTCAGCCGTGTCGCAGCAGGTGCAGTGCATTCAGGAAGCGCTGCGCGAGCACTCCAACCCCAACTGCGATAAGAGTGAGACTTCCCTTTTCCTCTGCACGTTACTTAGCGGCTGTGGAAGGAGAGTCCACGGGGGCTGGGTCACACCTCTGTGATTAGAAACGAGTGAGAGTTTCACTTCGCTCTCAGGACTCACTATTGCAGGCAGGGCGGTGGGGCCCGGGATAACACTGCACGAGCAGTTTGCATTCTCCGGACCAGAGCGGCCCAAAGCCCTAGCTGTCCTTCCCCCGGTGAGCGAGAGTCCCTCACTGTCCGCCCGCACTGAGTGTTGGGCCGGTGAGGGCTCTCCCTGCTCCCCCTGCACACCCACAGAGCCAGCCTTGCTGCCGCCTGTTGGCAGAGTGATGTCACAGGGAGCTTTAGGAACACGCCCTCTGTCACCATAGGATGACCTTCTGAGAGGCTTGAGGACTGCTTCCCCTGCCTCGGGCCACACGAAGCCGGGCATGCCCGGCGGAGGCAGGGTGTGTGCTGAAGGAAGCGATGACACCTGTGGCGGACAGGGCACATGCAGTTAATTTGCGGGGTCACTTTTGTTCCGCGATAATAGGAACTTGTCTTCCCAAAGGCCCTGTAGGCCTCCTCAGTGGAAAAGGAGTGTCTGAGAAAGCAGTACCTGTGTGCTCAGTGTTCTCTCCAAGGAATAAAGTTCAGCTGTGGGTGGTGGTGGCTTTGGTCAGTCCCCTGAAAGGGCAGTCTTCATGATCAGAGCCAGTCAGCTGTGTGGCACGGATACGTTTTTGTATCTGCACCTACCATTGCGCCGCATTTCTATCCCTGCGTTGATCTTGTAACACACAGTAATGCGCGACAGAATATGCGCCCCCCGCCCCGGTGACGTGTCCCACGTTCCCAGAGCTCTCGTGTAGGTGAGGTGTATGAAGGTGGCCGACGTGCTGGTAGGAGGGCCAGAGAGGGGCTCCCCTGCGGTCCCGGCCTTTGGGCTTTAGAGGCCAACGGGGAAACAGGTGCTTTGTCTGGGATTTTAGGGAGATTTTAGTGTCGCTCTCGAACATCACAAGTCTCAACCCTGTTCTCTGATTTTCAGCCTCTGCCCCCATTACTTGTGAGCTGCTCAACAAACAGGTGAAGGTGAGTCCAGACATGGCCATCTTCATCACCATGAACCCCGGCTACGCAGGCAGGTCCAACCTTCCCGACAATCTGAAGAAGCTCTTCCGGAGCTTGGCCATGACCAAGCCCGACCGGCAGCTCATCGCCCAGGTCATGCTGTACTCACAGGGCTTCCGCACTGCTGAGGTCCTCGCCAACAAAATCGTCCCGTTCTTCAAGTGAGTACCCCAGACTTACCCGTTGCCGTGTCAGTAGCGTGTGCAAGACGTGCCCTTGAAGGGTCATTTCTGCCATCGTGGCACGTCTTCCCAAGTGTGTGTGTCTGATTCTCGATGTTTGCTTATGTGGCTATTGAGAGTGGACTGTTCCAAGGTAGACCTCTTCCCTTGCAGACTATGTGACGAGCAGCTCTCCTCTCAGAGCCACTATGACTTTGGTCTTCGAGCTTTGAAGAGTGTGCTGGTTAGTGCGGGAAACGTGAAGAGGGAGAGAATTCAGAAGATTAAGAGGGAGAAAGAAGAGCGAGGGGAAGCAGTTGATGAAGGAGAAATTGCAGAAAATCTACCTGAACAGGAGGTTTGTACACGTGTTTGAATCACTCACACCGTAAGCACTAGTATTCAAGTTCACCCTTGCAACCTCCCAGCCGTGGCCTGAGAGTTCTGTTGTGATTCACATGTGCTGGGATGGGCGAGTGGAAGACACTGATATTGGTGCGGTGAACTGAGTAAGGACCACGGGAGCGTGCTGAGTCGCTCTGTCACCGACAGCCACATCTTCCGTACCTTCTGGGGATACGGCAGTGGCCGTGCGAGCCAGGCTCCCCGCCACTCAGGGCTCGGTCCTTTTGTCGCCATTAGATTCTGATACAGAGCGTCTGCGAGACGATGGTGCCCAAGCTGGTGGCAGAAGACATCCCACTGCTCTTCAGCCTCCTGTCAGACGTGTTCCCCGGAGTCCAGTACCACCGGGGCGAAATGACCGCGCTTCGAGAAGAGCTGAAGAAGGTGTGCCAGGAAATGTACCTGACGTACGGAGACGGAGAAGAAGTCGGTGGAATGTGGGTCGAGAAGGTAACTGGCCCCCACACACTATGCAGCCACAGCAGCCGCAGCCACTAGGAGAAGCCACACTTAATAGAGCCCTGACCACGAGGGCCAGGGAGGCACATCCCCTGGTTTATGAAGATTTGACTCGGGGCTTTTTTCTTAACTTTGACGTAGACCTAACAATTTAGCTGAAAACCTCACTTACGTAGTGTGGTTCGTTCTCTGGAAATGCTGACTGAATGTGCGATCATAACAGAAAGTGTTCACACCAATAAAAGTTCTACTTACAAGACTTCCCAACATCGTAGATTAAGAACATAAATCTGCTAATTGGCACATGGTTTATAGTCCTTAGTGGCATTCTCCGTTTCGTTCTTGTGGGAGATTAAAAAGTATATTATCACACAAGCTGCCTGCTGAGTGCGAGCGATGCTGTGCTGGGTCACACAGATGGCTCATCTGTTGAGTCTCTGCCCTCTCTAGAAGGGATCTTCTGTGCCTCTTCTGAGGCAGGTTGGTAGTCACCCCCTCTTCCACTGGCTCCCAGCCTTCCCGGCTTAACAAAGAACTCCCCACAGTTTAGTTAAAACTTGTCTTGAAATGTTTTTTATAGGTGCGGCCCACGTAATGTCTGCTTTAAAAACTCGAGTGCAGCACTTGCTTGCCTTTAGCACAGGTCTCCTGTTTGCTGCCACGAAGAAGGGCTGAAGAACCTTCTCGTTCTTTCTCTGGAGTGGTCAGGATGTGATGTCTTTGGCTCTGCAGGTCCTCCAGCTCTATCAGATCACCCAGATCAACCACGGCCTGATGATGGTGGGCCCCTCGGGAAGTGGGAAGAGCATGGCTTGGCGTGTTCTCCTGAAGGCTTTGGAGAGGCTCGAGGGCGTGGAGGGTGTGGCCCACATCATCGACCCCAAAGCCATCAGCAAAGACCACCTTTATGGAACCCTGGACCCCAACACCAGGGAATGGACGGATGGGCTGTTCACACATGTCCTGAGAAAGTGAGTTAACCTTGATTCCAGCGAGTGGGACCTGGGTGCTCTGTCTGTCCTTCTGTTAACAGCGGGTGTTACTTTTCCAACCAAAGACTGAATGAATGAAAATGCCACTGCGGAGACTGTTGCAGAGTGAGCGTTTCTAATCTGAAAAAGCTGTTTCAAAATCCTTCCAAACCAGGATCATAGACAACGTGAGGGGCGAGCTACAAAAGCGCCAGTGGATTGTCTTCGATGGCGACGTGGACCCCGAGTGGGTGGAGAACTTGAACTCGGTGCTGGATGACAACAAGCTTCTGACTCTGCCAAATGGCGAGCGTCTCAGCCTTCCGCCCAATGTAAGTGGCCTTTCGTGGTGTATCAGACCAAATATCCTGTGTGCTCTAGAGGGCAGGTTCCAGGTTCCACAGTGTAGTGGTCGGTTGTGTAAATAGTTTTCAAAGTTGACTGAGTCTCCTTGTGCTAGATTTTTCCATTCCCGTGGCCAGTGGGAAATACTTCTATAGAACTTAAAAGAACTTTGTACTGTTGCTGAATGTTAACCATGCTCCGTGATTCCCAGTTAATGCTCCAAACCCAGCGTTACGGGGTTATCAGTAGGATTTGTGAAGTTCTCAAACGTCTGGGAAGTGGTAAAATGAGTAATTTAGACATGGAAGCTTTCCAGGCTATCCCTTGGAAACGAGCATTTGGTCCAGGTCCTGGACACATCACTGGATAGATCAGGAAACGTGGGTGGGCCTGGCATGGGTTTGCATCCTACTGAAGGTCCAGCAGGAAAAAAACAGACAAAAGCCCTTGCTGTCCTGGGGTGTACAGTCTGATGTGGAAAACAGACCCTCAAGGTAAACAGTGTCGAGTGCTCAGGAGAAGATGAGCTGGAAGGCAGTGGTTGGTGGTGGCGAGAGCCGGAGGGTACGTGGTCAGGGATGGTGACGTGGAGGCATCACCTAGAAGTGTTTGGCATGTGAGGGAGCCGGTCCCGTGGGCCTCCAGATAGCGGGGGGTTTGACTGGGGTATGAGGAGCGAGGGGAGAAAAGGCAGCTGGACCAGAGAGGAAAGGGGCCAGATCAGGTTGGGCCCAGGGCAGTGTAAAGACTGGCACTTGCCCGTTGGGTAAGTCCGGAGCCCTGGGAGTCTGGGTCACATCCCTGACTGTCGGGTGGAGAGTAGTTGAAGAGGACGTGTGGGAGCAAGGGGACCATCCAGAGGCTGAGAGGTGGCCCAGGCACAGCTGTGGGGCAGGCCGGGCGAGCTGGCTGCACGGGAGCTGCTGAGTTGCGGTGTCATTTAAAGTTCATGCTGACGGGACTCGCCGAGGGACCGGCGGTGGGCGTGAGAAAAAGGGGGCGGTCGCTTCACGGGAGCACCTGGTGATCATGAACCTGTGAGCCAGCAATAGTGGTTGTCGTCACTTGAGAAGCCAAGCCAGTGATGCCTAGTGCCAGTCTGGAAATGTGCGCTTAGCTCCGCCTGTGTCTTGACACGTCAGGTCTCTCTGTTACAACTCGTTAGGCAGTAGATCCTGACTATTGTTGGAACGAGACTGCTCTCCTGTGAGGCGTGTCGGCACTGAGGTTAGGGCTCTGGAATCAGACCATCGGCTTTGAATATCAGCTCCACTTACCAGCAGTGGGACCTGGGGGAGGTACCCAGCCCCATCTGTGGAACAGGGACACTGCCCCTGGCTCCAGGGATGGGTGTGAGGGTCGGTGGGTCCAGGCAGGGAGCGTGTCGCCATGCCCGGCCCAGGGTAAGGCTAGCGCACATCCCCAGCTGATGCCCCCTCCAGCGGAGCTGTGTCTTGTGTCCACCAAGGGCTGGTCCTGTGGGCTCACCTGCTCTTCTCCCCACCACACACACTTCCTACCCAGGTCCTTGTGGAGGGCCTTTGGTAGGTGCCGTAGTGATGACAGCCGTAGACGGTTTTGCTTTTTGAAATAAGTGCAGAGAAACTAGATTTAATTTAATCGCTCTTTCGATGTGTGTATAGGTAAAAGAATTTTAACATCCCAGTTTCTATCAAACCCACAAAATTAAACCTGCTCTATGTTTTCTCTTCAAGGTGCGAATAATGTTTGAAGTACAGGACTTGAAATACGCCACTCTGGCCACGGTGTCCCGCTGCGGCATGGTCTGGTTTAGTGAGGACGTTCTCAGCACAGACATGATCTTCAACAACTTCCTGGCCAGGCTGCGTAGCATCCCGCTGGACGAAGGGGAGGACGAGGCCCAGCGCCGGCGCAAGGGCAAAGAGGACGAGGGGGAGGAGGCGGCTTCCCCAATGCTGCAGGTACGAGGGCCGTCACCGCTCTGCCAAGTGCAGCCACAGATCTGCAGCTGGCGGGGGGTGGGGGCTTCCCGCACAGTGAGGTCAGGTGTTCCACCCCTGAGGGTCTAGAAGCCGGGGGGGGGGGGGGGGGT
>NW_024412396.1:73342381-73382807 GCF_014898765.1 Herpailurus yagouaroundi
GTGTGTGTGTGTGTGTGTGTGTGTGTGTGTGTGTGTGTGTGTGTGTGTTTACAGGTCACGTGACTCTTTTCTGGGCCTAGGTTAGACTATATGAAAATCTCCGGGGTTTTTTCAAAATGACAGACATCATCTACTGCTTCTTGCAGATCCAAAGGGACGCGGCCACAATCATGCAGCCGTACTTCACGTCCAACGGTCTGGTCACCAAGGCCCTGGAGCACGCCTTCAAGCTGGAGCACATCATGGACCTGACCCGTCTCCGCTGCCTGGGCTCGCTCTTCTCCATGCTGCACCAGGCCTGCCGCAACGTGGCCCAGTACAATGCCAACCACCCCGACTTCCCCATGCAGATCGAGCAGCTGGAGCGCTACGTTCAGGTCAGCGAGCACCTGCATTGCAGGAGAGTGGGGCTCGACGGGGGCCGGGGCACGGATGGCCTCTGTGTCTGCGAACCTCCTGAAACAACGTGCCTGCTTGCATGTGTTCTCTTCCCTGGGAACAGGGTCAGGCTTTCATGGGGGCCGAGAAAGGTGCAAGCATGTCCATGATCCAAGAACACTGGGAACCACTCTTTTTGAGGTTAATGTTGCCATAAATGTCTTCATTGTTGAAATTTTATTTAAAAATGGATCCTGTTCTCTCTTTAAATAGCGATATTTGGTTTATGCCATACTTTGGTCCTTGTCTGGAGATAGTCGGCTGAAAATGAGAGCAGAGCTGGGTGAATACATCAGAAGAATCACAACGGTGCCGTTGCCCGCTGCACCCAACATACCGATTATTGATTATGAAGTAAGTGCATGAAGGAGTGGCCTCCCTGCCTTGACCTTGACATGTTGGTGTAATTCGTCCTGGAGACACCTCACCATGAGCTTAATCTTTATTTATTTATTTTTTTCTTTATTTGTTTTGAGAGAGAGCGCATGCATGAGTGGGGGAGGGGTAGAGACGGGGAGAGAGAGAATCCCAGTCAGGCTGTGCACTGTCGGCACAGACCTCGCGACCTGTGAGATCATGACCTGAGCTGAAACTAACAGTTGGACACTTAACTGACTGAGCCACCCAGATGCCCCATTAATCTTTCTGTTTCATCAAAGGATACTGTCCTTTGCTTTATGTGGTATAAGGAGAGCAGTTCTGGTTTATATGAAAGTGAGCAAGTCTCTAAGTGAGGTGTGTGGCTCCCGGAGTGACCCGCACCCCTTCTCTGGGTGCAGGTGTCCATCAGCGGAGAATGGTCGCCATGGCAGGCCAAGGTGCCTCAGATTGAAGTGGAGACGCACAAGGTGGCGGCCCCTGACGTCGTCGTGCCGACTCTGGACACCGTCCGCCACGAAGCCCTCTTGTACACCTGGCTGGCTGAGCACAAGCCACTGGTCCTGTGCGGGCCCCCCGGGTCTGGCAAGACCATGACCCTCTTCAGCGCCCTCCGGGCCTTGCCCGACATGGAGGTAAAGCGGCTGGGAGGTGGGCAGCAGGCCTTTCGGTGCTCACGTACGGGATGGCGCTTGTAACAGTCGATTTGCCTCTTCCGTCTAAAGGTTGTGGGTCTTAACTTCTCAAGTGCTACCACTCCAGAGCTCCTGCTGAAGACCTTTGACCACTACTGCGAGTACAGACGCACCCCTAATGGTGTGGTTTTGGCCCCGGTTCAACTTGGAAAGTGGCTGGTGCTGTTCTGTGATGAGATCAACTTGCCAGACATGGATAAATACGGGACACAGAGGGTCATATCCTTCATCAGACAGGTTTGTGTACATCCACAAGTCCCCACTGACCTCGTTCACATTTGCCATTAACGTGCTGACCCTCCCGCTTTCCCTCAGATGGTGGAGCATGGAGGCTTTTACCGAACCTCAGATCAAACGTGGGTGAAGCTGGAGAGGATCCAGTTTGTCGGGGCTTGTAATCCACCCACGGATCCTGGAAGAAAGCCCCTCTCTCACAGGTAACACACAGCTCCGTAGACAGCACTGGCCTCACACACACACCTGTTCCAAGATTGTTTTAAACGTAGCACAGCAGAAATCTGGTTTTGGTCGTAAAAAGGTAACAAAATGCTGATTATCGTAGGGTGGCCCCTGGGCTCCTTGTGCTGCAATACTGGAAAACACACTCAAAAATAAAAGCACTGACTCTCTGGGTGGTAACGAGCTAACTGCCCCAGACCTGTCTGTGGAGCCACGATGAGGCTGTATCGGCCTGCATCATTTTCCCATTTGGGGTTGGCTCTTTTTCAAAGTTTTTTGCGCCTACTGTTAGTGTCGGCGCCCAGGCCCCAGCAGTCTGTGCGTGATCTGCGCGAATGGGGACGTGAGGCCTGTGTGGGTGGACCGGGAAGCAGCCCTGGGTCTGGGCCCGGGCCGGGCCGGGGCACTCTCCGCTCAGGCACACTGCTGATCAGCTGGGAAGTCTGAGCCGGCCGTCCTCACGCAGATTCTTGCGCCACGTGCCGGTCGTGTATGTGGATTACCCGGGACCCGCCTCCCTGACACAGATCTACGGCACCTTCAACCGGGCCATGCTGCGGCTCATCCCGTCCCTGCGCACGTACGCGGAGCCACTCACGGCCGCCATGGTGGAGTTCTACACCATGTCTCAGGTACGCGGGGTCGGGCGCTGCTGAAAGATGGAGCTTTATGTAGAGCTCTCGTCGAGCCGGGACTTCCCAGAGCCTGTCCTCAAATCGTTCTACCAGGTACCACGACTGCAGACGTTTCCCTTTTTTTCTTGTTGCCCTTGTCTGCACACGTTACATACAGTATTTTTTACAAAATCGGTACTGTACTCCTCAGTTTCTCAAAGGACACGGACACTTGTTATTACAGCACAGCCATGGGTGTGCGTGTGGTTATTTGTAATGATGATGTGTTGTCCAACTGCGCTCCGGGCAGCTGGACCACCGACGTGGCCACCAGCATCGTCTCCATCCGCCACCCTCATTACCGCTTTCAAACCGCCTGGTGAAAGGAAGCGGTTCTCCTGCTTGGGACTCGCGCATCTGGGATGCCTTCCGGTTCCGGTGCCTCCCGGGGCACTGAGCGCTGCTGGCCACCCCCCACCCCCGACCAGGCACAGCCGCCCCGCTCCTCCCCGATTGCCTGCACGTCCAGTAGTGTCCAGAAGTGTCCAGTACCCTTCCTGGTATTTAGTTTGCTTTTCGTCCTTGGAACTGCAACTTTTCCTGCAGAATTTTTAACATCATCAAGTGTAAATCTTTTTTTTTCTTTGTTCCTGCTTTTAAAATCATGCTTAGGAAGGCTTTCCCTGAACTTAGGAATTACATGCTTTAAAGTCTTTTCAGAAGAGCATTGTTGTAGTTTCATTAAATAGAATTAATTTTAACATAAAAGTGAGCAACTTGGATAGAACTTTGTTCCAGATAGTTGTCCAGTGGTTCCAACGTTGTCTACTAATTCATCCTTCAATTTTCTAGGGTTTAGGTTGTCTGTTTTGAATATAAAAATGTTACACAGCACTTGATCTCTTAAACACTTTTCATGTGTTTTAAGGCATTTATACATACCTCCCACTTTTCTGAACCTGCAGGAGAGATTCACTCAGGACACACAGCCCCACTATATCTACTCACCCCGTGAGATGACGAGGTGGGTACGAGGGATCTTTGAGGCCCTGAGGCCTCTGGAAACCCTGCCTGTGGAAGGCCTCATTCGGATTTGGGCACACGAAGCCCTTCGTCTCTTCCAAGACAGGTAAGGCCAAGGATGCGGTTAGCTCCTTGCTCCGCCTGCACTGATGCTTATAGCCCTCCGAGTTAGGCTCTGTGCAAGGCTGGCCTGCCCAAGTTTGAGCCAGCCTCTGTTGGTGGCGGAAGGCGGCAGAGGCGGCAAGGGCAGCCTTGGCGTCTGAGCACAGCCACCCCCAGCATGATGGGTGTCAGGGCTCAGGGACTGCCCACCACCAGTAAGGGTAGGTAGGTAGGGGGTGAGGCACTTCCATTAAGCTCGGTAACTGTCATGCCTGTGCCCCATGACCTTGTCCAAGCTGGAGTTTTCTGGCGAATTTAAACGCTTTCTAGGGGTACCTGGCTGACTCAGTCGGTAGAGCGTGCAACTCTTGATCTTGGGGTTATGAGTTCAAGTCCCACACTGGGCATAGAGATTCCTTTAAAAAAAAAAAAAAAATAGGAGCCCCTGGGTGGCTCAGTCGGTTGGGCATCCGACTTCGGCTCAAGTCATGATCTTGCAGTCCATGGGTTCGAGCCCTGTGTCGGGCTCTGTGCTGACAGCTCGGAGCCTGAAGCCTGCTTCAGATTCTGTGTCTCCCTCTCTCTTCTCTCCTGCTTGTGTTCTGTCTACCAAAAATAAACATTAAAAAAAAAAACACCACCATTAGATGCCTTCTAGCGACTCCCTGGCAGGTGGTTTCCATAACCAGCTCTCCTCACCCTTGAACTTTATTCACATCAAAGGGTTTGCAGCTCTGTCTCTTTATCTGTTGGCCTCTTTCCTCAGGTCTTGCCTTGTAGATTCTGAGTTTTGGGACGAGCTGCTCATGACTGTAGTGATCAGTGTGGACCATGAAAAGTTTTGTGGTTTGAGTCCCAGGAAACACCACAGTGGAAAGTTGAGTCTTTACCTCTTGAGGGATCTTGAAAATTACTGGCGTTTTTAAGCCAGAGTCAACTTCTTGCATTCTTTGGAGTCCAGTACAGTCTTCATTTTACAGTAAATTCTTAATTTTCCTAGTTTCTGCCCTGTTCATTTTTTTTTTTTAATATTTTGTGTATTTTAGCATAGTTTTTCAGGCTCATTTTTGATTGGTGAGGAAAAGTTAAATTTGTGTTACTTTAGTTCTAAACTTCTAAAAATCAATTCTTGGCTCAGTCGGTTAAGCATCCGACTTTGGCTCGGGTCATGATCTCACAGTTCGTGGGTTTGGGCCCCACATCAGGCTCTGTACTGACTGACAGCTCAGAGCCTGGAGCCTGCTTCGGATTCTGTGTCTCCCTCTCTCTCTGCCCGTCCCCTGCTTGCGCTTTGTCTCTCCCTCAAAAATAAATAAAAACCATTTTAAAAACATTTTTTAATAATTCTTAATTTACTATTTAACACAGCACCACAGTTTCCTTTCTTTGGGGGAATGTTCTGCCTGTGAATCGGGCTGCTCAGAACAGTGCAGGAGGTCAGGCCTCTTGTGGCCGGGCAGGTCCCCTCGCTCACAGGGTAAGTGTGAGGTGGCCGTTCGCAGAGGACATAGTCCCTCTGGCCGCTCGCAGTCCCAGGTTTATGTGGTTGGTCAGTTAATGTTACTCCTGGGAGAAGAACCCAGGGCAGATGGCTCCCTCCAGACCGAGGGTACGGACTTGTGTGTCCAGCGGCTGCACCTCCAGACCAGTGAGTCCTGCCTCCGGGCAGCTCTCCTCACCCGAGCTCACAAGGAGTCTCAGAACTTGCTTCATCGTAGGTCTCTGGCTCTCACACCGGGCTCCTGGGAGTCCACTGAGTCACACAGCAGCCCCGCCCCAGAGCCCAGTGCACGGCATGAGCGAAGCAAGTGGGGGAGGGGAGCAAGGAACATCATGTTAGCTTCTTTTTATTTAAAACAAAACAGAACAAGAAAAACTTCTAACCCTCTCTTTTTTAATAATGAAGAAATTTGATGGGGGCGGTGCCTGGGTGGCTCAGTCGGTTAAGTGTCGACTTCAGCTCAGGTCATGATCTCACAGCTCATGAGTTCAAGCCCTGCGTTGGGGGCTCTGTGCTGACAGCCTGGACCCTGTTTCAGATTCTGTGTCTCCCTCTCTCTCTCTCTCTCTCTGCCCCTTCCTGCTTGTGCTTTTTGTCTCTCTCTGTCTCAAAAATAAATAAATGTTAAAAAAAATTTTTTTTTAAATAATGAAAGAATTTGACCCATAATTTCACAGATTTTCCAAAATGCCAGAGATAAAGTTGTATTAAATTCCAATTGGCTGCATTAACTATGTGACCCGCACCTGGTAGCCTGAGTGCGTCACACATTCAGCTTCTCAGGAGGTGCTTGCCACCCCCCCCACCCCCCCGGCCCATCCATGTGGACTTGTTCAGTCTTACCTGCTTTGTCATGGTTTCCTTTATAAGCCCTGGATCTCTGGCACCACGTGTGTTGGCTGTCCCCGTTCCCCTGTGACCCTGGGAACTTTGTATTAGGCAAGTGTAGAAACTAGAATCACGTTTCCATGTTGTAAATCGATGTGATTAAACACTTTTAGAGGAATTTTTTTTTTACTTGTTTTTTAAGTAATCTCTACACCCAACATGGCACTCACCCTCATGACCCCCACATTAAGGGTCACATGTTCTAACTGAGCCAGCCAGGCGCCCCCTAGAGGAATTTTTTTAATGTAACGGTGCTATAGGTTTGAGAGGTTTTAGGTTTAGTAACATTTTGGATTGTTTAAGCTGTCTGGAGTTCAGATTCTTAGGTTTTTCCATTGGGAGAAAAATGAAAACTTCCGGTAAAGGCTAATTGTAGCCCTTGGAGTTGCACGCAGCCCCAACAAAACAGGGTGTTCTGTCAGCACGGCTCCTGTTTGCATTGATACACACACGGCTCTTCTTCGACAGACTCGTGGAGGACGAGGAGAGGCGCTGGACAGACGAGAACATCGATATGGTTGCTCTGAAGCACTTTCCCAACATAGACAAAGAGAAGGCGATGAGCCGGCCCATCTTGTACAGCAACTGGCTGTCAAAGGTAACAAGTTGTCATTTCAGAAATACTTCCTTCTGCCCTTTCAGTTAGAATTCTCTTCTTGTCAAACAGACCTTTTTCCCAAAGTACCCTGTAAGCAAATCATTGGTTCCAGGCACGATGCTGATAACTTACGGTAGACTGTCCCCGGAGTGTGCCCGGGGCTGGCGGGCCGGCCATGTGTTTCTTATCCCATGAGATGGTTGCTGCCAGAGCCATGCAGTCCCACCCGTCAGGGGCCAGGCTTCGGCGTGTTTGCAGCGAAAGGAGTCTTCCCCTTTGCTTTCACTTCCCTCACACTCCAGAAATGAACCAATTGTGAATAATCCATGTAAAAACATTTCCTATACTGTTATACTATACAAAGTTGACGCTTCTAGAATAGTTGTGAGCTGTTCTTTTTCTGAAAGAGAGTAGGATTTTTAGTAAAGTGTAGTTTCAATGTGCGTTCCATTCAGCAGGTAGTTCAGGCACAGGGATGAGGAAAATCTTGTAGAGAGCGCACAGTCCAATGGGGGAGAGAGACCGATGGAAACAGCTCCGTCTGGAGAGATCTCAGTAGAGCTGACCCTGATATTAGCTCTTAGAGAGGCTTGTACACCTTTGTCAAGAAGGGCTTGCCAGGCAGAGGGTATGACAGAAGCAAAGGCACAGAAGCAAGAAATAGCAGGACAGGTTTGGTGTTGCTAGAATTTTCTGTGTGTTTCTGGACTCCAGATACTAATCGTTCTCATTTATAGGCACCATCTTCTCCCAGTGGCTCGTCTGTCGCCATCTTTATGGTGTCTTCTGACAAGCACATGTTGTCAGAGTTCTGTCATTTAAACCCATAATCCGTGTGTGTGTGTGTGGAGTGAGCTACAGGTCTGTTTCCAGTTTTCCCCTGGGACGTCCTGACCTAGCGCTATTTATTGGATGATCCCTTACTTGGCAGAATCTGTCATTATGGGTTCCCTGCCTGCACAGGTCTGTTTCAGAGGCTCTGTCCTGCTCTGTTGCTCGTTTGTCACTCCCTGTGCTCAAAACTGCATGACCTTGATAGATAATGATGATGAAGTCTGATAGGATAGGCCTTCACACCTGGTTCTTCTTTAGGGCGATCTTGACCTAACCGTCCTTGGCCCTTTCCTCTTGCAAATGAAGTTTAGAATTGGCTTCTCAAGTTGGGCTAAAACCACCCCACTGTCCACCACTGAGATTGTTTGTGGCTGGGATCGTATTCACTTTCTCTGTCAAGTTGGATGGAGCTGACGTTTTTACAGCAGTTCACTTATCTCTGCATGGTCATGGTTTCTGTTTTCTTCATTTATTCAGGCCTTCCATGAGGTCTTTCAGGGACATTCAGTTTTCTCTACAAAGATTTCCCCTGGTTTTAGATCAAGTCCCAGCTAACTTACATTTTTGTTGCTATGTTGTAAATGATACCTTCTCGTATATTTTAACGGTTTTTTGGTATCTGGAATTCTAATTGACTGGTATAATACAGAAGATGATTTCTCTTAGTAGTTGGGTCTTAATTCTTTTTTTCTAGGATTACATCCCAGTAGACCAGGAAGAATTGAGAGATTACGTCAAGGCTAGGCTGAAAGTCTTCTATGAAGAAGAACTTGATGTTCCTCTGGTCCTGTTCAATGAAGTGTTAGACCACGTGCTCAGGATCGACCGGTGGGCTTTTTGTTGTTACAGCCTCTGTGCTCACCCACGCCACTGTTCACGTAGTGGTAGGGGATCCTCCCAGCTGACCTCCCCTCACCTCCACCTCTGCCTTCTCAGCTAAGCAACCCCCCTCCCTTCTAAGTCCCGCTTCTCCGTCCCTTACCTGCCTCCCGCACACTCGCTCAGCTCCTGCTAATAGTCTGTTCCTGCCATGATTGACACCTCTTGTTAGATTCTGCCTTGTGCCACCTGGGTGTCTGGAGGATAGGACCATGTCCCCCACTAGGCCTGGCAAATAGCAGTCGCTCAACAAGTGGTTGACTTACCAATTTAAGTTAAAATACCTTAGAGATGTTGTAGGTTAACTCCTGAGAAAGTTTAGGACCCGAGTGTCAAAAGGAGAACAGAGCCTAAAACCCTTTTATCTTTTCTGATGCTGTCAGGATATTCCGCCAGCCTCAAGGCCACTTGCTTCTGATTGGTGTCAGTGGAGCAGGAAAAACCACCCTGTCCCGTTTTGTGGCCTGGATGAATGGTTTGAGTGTGTACCAGATTAAGGTGGGTCTGGTCGATGCCTCTTACTCCCAGCGACAGTTTCCCGACTCACGCACACGGCTCCCTGAATGAGATTGGACCTAACCTGTCGACTGCTTCCGCAGGTGCACAGAAAGTACACCGGGGAAGACTTCGATGAAGATCTTAGGACGGTGCTGAGGCGTTCCGGCTGTAAGAACGAAAAGATAGCATTTATAATGGATGAATCCAACGTGTTAGATTCTGGATTCCTGGAGCGAATGAATACCCTTCTGGCCAACGGGGAGGTACGTGCCACGTTGCATGGTGTTGGGTGGTGGTGTCAGCTTCCCAAGGCCGGTCAGTCGTAACACCCTCTCGTCTGTTAGGTCCCCGGCCTCTTTGAAGGAGATGAGTACGCCACTCTGATGACCCAGTGCAAAGAGGGGGCCCAGAAGGAGGGCCTGATGCTGGACTCGCACGAGGAACTGTACAAATGGTTCACCAGCCAGGTCATCCGCAACCTCCACGTCGTCTTCACCATGAACCCGTCCTCGGAGGGGCTCAAGGACCGCGCGGCCACCTCCCCGGCACTTTTCAACAGGTGGGCCGACACGTGTTCGGCTCTGGGTTACTCTGGGTTACAACAGCCGATTTCTTCTCAAGGGACAGACCTGGCTCTTGGGAGCTATTTGAGATGTGGGCGTCTTTTGCAGGTGTGTGTTGAACTGGTTTGGGGACTGGTCCACTGAAGCGCTGTATCAAGTGGGCAAGGAATTCACAAGTAAAATGGACCTGGAGAAGCCGAATTACATTGTGCCTGATTACATGCCGCTTGTGTATGACAAACTACCACAGCCACCGTCACATCGGGAAGCGATTGTAAACAGCTGTGTATTTGTTCATCAGACTCTTCACCAGGTGAGTTGTTTCAAGGTCCTGGAAAAAGCAAAACTAACCATCGTACTGACGTAAATCGATGAAGACGAGACCCTAGGGTATTGCATATTAGGCACAATACCATTGCTCGCTGCTAACTCTTTAGGTGACACATCCTCCTACTTACCAGGCTGCACCTTCTGAGATCCTTGACCTTCGCTGCTCTGTGGATTCTGCTTCCGTAAAGCGTTCTACTCTGCTTTCCTTTTCTCGTTGCCGCTAGGTGCATGGGTCCTGGTTCTCTATCCTAGGCCAGGGGTTGGCATACTTCTCCTGTAAAAGGCCAGATCATGTTTGAGGCTTCATGGACCAGGAGGGTCTCTTGACTGCTTGGCCCTGCCTTGATACACAGAGCCTGCACGGCCCGCATGGAGACGGGTGGGTTTGGCGGTGTGCCGCTAGTACTTCGTCTGCATAAACGGGCAGCGGCCAGGTTTGGCCCACTGGCCAGGGTTTGCTGTCCCTTGCTTTAGACTCCTCATCATGGAAGAGTCCCATCTGCTCCCATCTGAAAGGCATTCGTAAAGACCACTCTGAGCCTGTGGGCGTCCAGTCGACCACTACCCTGCCACCCCCTGCCATACCTGCAGGCTGCCTCCACTTGCCTCTGGAAGGTAGCCCTGCCCTGGCTTCCTTGGCTGGGCTCGTGTCCTCGTGCCGTGGCCGGAGGGGCCGGAGCAGCTGGTCCCACGGAGCCGTGTGCCACCTCTTACTTCCCTCTTCCTGGTGCCACCTCTTACTTTGGTGTCCATGGAAAATAAGCAGAAGGCCTAGGAGGCACGGCATTACACAGTGCCCCCCAGCTGTACACGTGTGAGGTTGCCAGGGTCATCAGAGGTTTGACGAGTGAGCTTTAGGGGTTCCCGGGGCTCCCTGAGATCTTATAGGAGGCTGAGCTGAGACCCCAACTCAAGTGTGACTCCTTTTTTTCTCATGTGTGTTTATTTTGAGAGAGGGTGAGCACACGTGTGCGAGGGAGGGGGAAAGAGAATCCCAAGCAGGCTCCGTGCTGTCAGTGCAGAGCCTGGTGCGGGACTCAGTCTCACAAACCGTGAGATCGTGACCTGAGCTGCGACCGAGGGTCAGATGTTCGACCCACCGAGCCACCCGGTGCGTCTCAAGGGTGATTCCTCGGGGCTGGGTCCCTGCCCCAGGTCACTCGGCAGCCTACAGAGCAGTTAGCGTTTGGAGGGCAAATCGCAGGAACGTCCTCAAGAGCGAAAAGATTTCACTGTCTTCTCAAAGGCTAATGCTCGGCTAGCGAAGCGAGGGGGCCGGACGATGGCCATCACACCTCGCCACTACCTGGACTTCATTAACCACTACGCCAACCTGTTCCACGAGAAGCGGAGCGAGCTGGAGGAGCAGCAGATGCATTTGAACGTCGGGCTCAGGAAGATCAAGGAAACCGTCGACCAGGTACGTCCATCCCGGGTGCTCGCTTCGCTTGCGGGCAGGGGGCTGGCGTGAGGACCCCTTTCCGGGAAATTTCTGTGCGGCTCTGTCCCCCTGACGCGGCACCCGTCCCGCAGGTGGAGGAGCTGCGGCGCGACCTGCGTATAAAGAGCCAGGAGCTGGAGGTGAAGAACGCAGCCGCCAATGACAAGCTGAAGAAGATGGTGAAGGACCAGCAGGAGGCCGAGAAGAAAAAGGTGCTTGCCGGGCGTGGAGGTCTCGTCCGGGTGGGCTTCAGACTGCTGGGTGGGGGCGGAGCGCCCAGCGGAGCGAGGACCGTTGCTCGGGTCGCACTCGGCAACACGGCGCGGACCAGTAGCTGAGCCGTCCCTCTCACCAGGTGATGAGCCAAGAAATTCAGGAACAGCTGCACAAGCAGCAGGAAGTCATCGCAGACAAACAGATGAGCGTCAAAGAAGATCTCGACAAGGTGGAGCCTGCGGTCATTGAGGCCCAGAATGGTACGTCACAGCTGTCGGGGGTCTGCTTTCTAGAAGGGGCGTCTTCTGTCCACGGGGCTGGCTGTGCAGCTTGGGGCTGTGCCCAGGTTGCCCCCAGAGGCGCGTGCGTGTCTGCAAGCATCACTGGCAAATACCTGAAGGTTTTTCTAAACACCAAAGACGGTCTTCATTCCTTAAAGCAAATCCCCACGGGGCTCTCTGCTTCCACCAGAGCCGAGCCCCTCTCATAGGAGACAGTTGACAAAATATGTTTTACGTGAATACGTTTGTTTTTTAACTTGACAATAATTACATGAAGACGCTATTTATGAATCCGACTGGAGTTTCACCCAGAAATGCCTTGAAGCGTGTAGTGTCATCTTGGGGTTATCTACGCATTTTCTGGCCAGACCAGCGAATGCTAATTTGCGTACCCATGGCAGTCGCTGCCCATTCCTCATCGACACGGGCTCCTGCGGGACACCATAGCGCCTGGGCCAGGATCTGGGCCGGGATCCGGCCCAATGCCTTGCTCGCTCGCGGCCCATCAGCGCCTGTTTCAAACGTGCGCTCTTCCTGTTACACCATCCAAACTATAGATTTTCCTTGAGAATCTAATTTCGAAAGGAACTTAATTTTTACTGCCGAGTAACCAGTGAAAAAGTGTTTTAGTAAAAGTTCAGACTGGAAAAAGTGCAGTTTAGCTTGTAGAAGGCGTCGGCCATCCTTTTTTTAGAGCTGTTAATTCTACATATTCAGCCAGCCAAGCAGACAGCTTCTAGATTATGGCAGAATGTAAATATTGTTGCTTAAATTGTGTAAGGTAAGTACATAATTGAAATGTGTCAACGTTTTAAGTCTTTATGGGGGTAAAGGAACTAACGGGGACCCGTGAGACATCGCCAAAGGCAGCTTCCTGCTTTTTACGGAATGTTCAGTGTGGCCTTTAGTGCCGGGAGAGCTTCAGAGTTATTTAAAAGGCCAGCTATTCCAGGGGGTTTAAAGACAGAAAGTCCCGCTCGCTGCAGCCTTCTGAGCGGTGGCCTCCTCCTCGTTGGAGCCGCGGCTCTGCTGTGCCACCGCACCTCACCTGCTTGCCCTCCCGCCCCTCCTGCCACCGTGGTTCCCAGCCGTGAAGTCGATAAAGAAGCAGCACCTGGTGGAGGTGCGATCCATGGCCAACCCCCCTGCCGCCGTGAAGCTGGCGCTTGAGTCCATCTGCCTGCTGCTAGGCGAGAGCACCACAGACTGGAAGCAGATCCGCTCCATCATCATGAGGGAGAACTTCATCCCCACCATCGTCAACTTCTCCGCAGAGGAGATCAGGTGAGTGTCGCCAGGAAGCAGGAGACGGCGCTCTGGCATTGAGAGGTTTCCCTGCTTTCGCGCAGCCCTGTCACCTGGCCTGTTGTGTCAGAAGGTGGCGTCCGTTACATCAACTGCACAAATGCCTTCTAAGCCATTTCACTCAAAGCTGGCGTTAGGCACTGACGCCCGTCGGGGGAGCGTGGGGGCGGGAAGGTCAGAGACCACCATCCCCCGGAACACGGGTGGTCCAGCTCATCCTCTGTGGTCACTGGGGCAACAGATGGGAACTGGCCTTTAAAATCCTTTGCCCCACACGTGCTTAGAAACACAATCCCTCTTTTGCAGCGATGCCATAAGGGAGAAGATGAAGAAAAACTATATGTCCAATCCAAGCTACAACTACGAGATTGTCAACCGGGCCTCCCTGGCCTGCGGCCCTATGGTGAAATGGGCCATCGCGCAGGTAAGTGGCGTGGCCGGGAGCTCCCGTGGGAAAAGTCCCCTCCTGTCCCGTCACTTGGGAAGAGTTAATTACTGTCTGCCTTTTTCAGCTCAACTACGCCGACATGTTAAAGCGGGTGGAGCCCCTGCGCAACGAGCTACAGAAGCTGGAGGACGACGCTAAGGACAACCAGCAGAAGGCCAACGAGGTGGAACAGATGATCCGGGACTTGGAAGCCAGCATCGCCCGCTACAAGGAGGAGTACGCAGTCCTGATCTCGGAGGCCCAGGCCATCAAGGCAGACCTGGCCGCTGTCGAAGCGAAAGTAAGGTTGTCGCCGGGCGGGAGCACTCTCTCTGCCGGCTCCTCTCAGTTCTTCATGGGGTCTGACATGAGGTGCTCCTGGTGCCTCATACACGTTCCCGCGTGTGTGCCCGCCTTCTTGTCTGCCAGCCAGCTCTGTCCCGAGAGGGCCTGCTGGCCTCCTGGGTCACCGGGCTGCGTTAATTAGGACAGGTGGACACCAGGGGGCGATCTGAAGCCAACCTGTGGGGTCACCAAGGACATGGTTGTCCGAGTCTGGCATTCACTGATGTGTCCATCGCCATGCCCACACTCTTCCTGACTCCCCGGAATATTCTCCTCTCCTGCCAGCAGTGTCTCTTCTCTCTAGGCCAACCCCCACCTGCTGTTCTGTCCACCCCGGGCCCTCTCCCTGCCCCGTCTCCACTCACGCACGTGTCTCAAGGCTACCCCTGCTTCTCTACACCCTCTTGCGGCCTGATTAGATTCTGAGGCCCGTATCATCCTCGGTCGTGGAGGAGCTGGCTCCTCTGTCCTCTGGGCCTGTGAATAGCCCTCCCAGAGCCCTGTGGGGGGAACCCATTTTCACTTTCTGGTATAAATCCTGTTGGATCTTCCCCGTAGGTAAACCGGAGCACCGCTCTCCTGAAGAGCTTGTCCGCCGAACGTGAACGATGGGAAAAAACAAGTGAAACTTTCAAAAACCAGATGTCCACCATCGCCGGGGACTGCCTCTTGTCGGCCGCGTTCATCGCCTACGCGGGTTACTTTGACCAGCAGATGCGCCAGAACCTGTTCACCACGTGGTCCCACCACTTACAGCAGGCCAACATCCAGGTAACAGGCCATGGGGTTCTGGCCTGGCGCCCGGCCAGCCGTTTCCACGCTGGCCTGGAAACGGTGCGCCTGGAGCTTTGAGGAGGAAAGGTAACCGCCCCCACTTTCAGTTCCGTACAGACATCGCGCGAACCGAGTACCTCTCCAACGCCGACGAGCGCCTTCGCTGGCAAGCCAGCTCCCTACCTGCTGACGACCTGTGCACGGAGAACGCCATTATGCTGAAGCGCTTCAACAGGTACGCGCTCGTGCACAGGGAGCAGCTTGGAAGTCCTTACGTGCGGTGACCCCGTGGTCTTGTGCTTCTTTGGAATACGTCTTTGAGGAGATGAAGGGAAACTTGGAAATGGGCGAGCACGCAGGCAGGCCCAGCGCTCGTCTCTGATGGGGGCGCGGCCCTTCCCACCCCCGCTTCCCCACCGCCCGAGTTGTTCCGCAGCGAAGGCCTCTCGTGCCACCTTTCGGAGCTGATTGGCGGGCTGTGTGTCGGGGTGGACGACAAAAACATAATTACAAAAACATGACAAGAACTGAAAATATTTAGCTAAAGAGAGTTAAGGGAGAAAGTGGCACCCAGTTTGTGGCTTAAGGAGGCCAGAGTTAGAGGTGGAGGGTGACTTCAGGGAGGGCAGGCTTGACACTGGCTCAGGGGGTCCTCAGGGCCCACCCCACGTACAGGGCCATATGCCCTGAGGCTTGACCCTCCTGTGTGGCAGCTCTTAAAGCCAGACGCCTCCAGTGTTTTCTGACTTTATCTCCACATCTTGAAGTCTTTGAATCCCTGAAGTATGTCATGGACCCAGGGACACGTAGAGGATGAAGCCCCTTGCAGGTGTCATTTGCTTTTATGAGCAAATCCTCAGGCCCCACCAGTGGCTCCGTGTCTCGCCAGATGTGCTGGTGAGATTATCGGTCCATCGGTGTGGTCTGCGCAGAGCTGGATTCACCTGAATGGGAAGTACACACACCCCTAGGTGCTTATTCAGTAGCTTGGCCCACGTGAAGCATGACAAATGTCAGGACAGAATGTGACTGACAGACTGAAAACGCCTCCCGTGCCCCTCAGTAGGAGCCAGTTAAGCGATTACGGTGCGCCTCCGTAGTGGACGGCTGGGGTCCTACAGACCAGGCCTTTCCGAGTGTGCGTTCAGAGAAGGCTCCAGCAGACTGTGTGCAAGGGGAGTGGGTGCCGCGTCCCCGCGGACGCACGTGCCCACGCGCACACGTGTCTGCAAACACCTGACCCTTCCCCGAGTAGACAGGTCAGAAACTGGTAACAAAAGCTAGAGGAGGGAAGCGGTTCTTCTCACCGCACGCCCTTTTGTAGCTTCTGGATTTTGTACAAGCACCTGTGTGCATTATGATTTTTAAAAACTAATTGGTCATGCACGTGACTCTGGACAAATCCCTGTAGCCTCTTAGTGCCCCATCTTCCTCACGTGTAAAACAGACATGCTCTCAGTACCTTCTCATAGGCTTCTCCTGAGGATTAAGCTGTGTCTGCTATTTGCCAGGGTCCCTGGCGGCTTGAGCCGTCTGTACCTGTTAGCGGTAGGTGCTGCTGAGCATTGGTTCTGGAAGGGCAGTAGTACACGGAACGGTAATTCTAGCAGAGCGCACTCAGCACCTGGAGAAAAGCACGTGCTGGATGCTTAGAGAAGAACCTGTGTCCCAGCAGAGAAAGAGCTTGTGACTCTGGCCCTGCTCCAGAGAGTGCGTGACTCTGTTAGCTGCTTGCAGAAGTGCTTCCGGAAGGCTTCAGCATCAAGGATTTGTTATGGTTGTCTGGAAGCTGCACTTGAGTAGTGGGAACAACCTTCCCGTCGTCTTGTTGTGGGCTCCTCGAGCCTGCACTCATGTGGCCTCACCCTCAGGTACCCGCTGATCATCGACCCCTCTGGCCAGGCCACAGAATTCATCATGAATGAGTACAAGGACCGCAAGATCACGCGCACCAGCTTCTTAGACGATGCCTTCCGCAAGAACCTGGAGAGTGCGCTGAGGTTCGGGAACCCCCTTCTGGTGCAGGTGTGTGCATCCAGCCATTGGTGTGGAACAAAACTAGATTACGTGATGTGAACGGGGGTAGTTTTTTTACCTTTGTAAGACTTCCTTTAATGTCAGAAAAAAGATAAAGCTTTACAATTGTTCTGTAAAAAGCGAATCCAAAAGAAAGTGTTGATCTGTCATCACAGTCCACTAGAACTTTCTGCACTGATGGCAGTGTTCTGCTTTGTGCCATCCAGGATGGTGGTAGACACGTGTGGCCAATATGCTTCAGGAACTGAATTTTTTATTTAAATCAGGCCGCTACGGGTGCTGGTGGCTGCCGTACTGGACGGGGAGGTCTAAGCGGCTGGATAGCTTCTGCGGTGTGTTCGTCTGGTTAGGTCAGCGTCATAACAGTTATTTGGGTGAAGATACATGTTGTAAAACCCCAACCGTGAAACTTCCTGTGTGTGCGTCTAGGATGTGGAAAGCTACGATCCGGTTTTGAATCCAGTACTGAACCGCGAAGTTCGGCGAACTGGGGGGAGAGTGCTGATTACCCTCGGCGACCAGGATATAGACTTGTCACCATCATTTGTCATCTTCCTGTCCACCCGAGATCCAACCGTAAGGACCGGGGCACTTGGGATTCACATCTGTGGCGGCGCTCTGTGTCGCAGCTCCGGTGACAAAGCGGACTGTTCTCTTACCCTTGTGGCAGGTGGAGTTTCCGCCAGACCTGTGTTCCCGCGTTACCTTTGTCAACTTCACGGTCACCCGCAGCAGCTTGCAGAGCCAGTGTTTAAATGAAGTACTTAAGGCAGAAAGGCCTGATGTGGACGAAAAGCGTTCTGATCTTCTTAAGCTTCAAGGTATGTTTCTGGCTCTGTAGCTTTGGGAGTCTTGGAGCAAGCTGGGGGCTGAACTTCCTTCCTTTCTTTGTAAGTTTATTGATTTTTGAGACAGAGGGGGAGAGAGCGAGAACCCCAAGCCGGTGCTAGGGGCTTGACGTGGGGCTCAAACCCACAAACCGTGGGGTCATGACTTGAGCCAAAATCAAAAGTCAGATGCTTAACCTTAAGACTGAACCACCCAGGCACCCCTGAGGGGGAGGCGGGGGGGCTGAACTTTTTTTTACTGTTTTCAAGTTCATTTTGAGAGAGAATCCCAAGCCAGCTCCGCACCATCGACGCAGGGCTCGATCCCACGAACCGTGAGATCATGACCTGACTGAGCCACCCAGGTACCCCTTGGGGCTAAAATTTTAATTAAGGTTCTAGAACATGTCAGGTTTATTCAGACACTCAGGGGAGTTCTCTTTCTGGAAGAAGCAAGCGGTGCAGACTCTGGATGTTGTGACCATTTCAGGAGAGTTCCAGCTGCGTTTACGCCAGCTCGAGAAGTCTCTGCTGCAAGCTCTGAACGAGGTGAAAGGACGCATCTTGGACGACGACACCATCATAACGACCCTGGAGAACCTCAAGAGAGAGGCGGCCGAGGTGACAAGGAAAGTGGAGGAGACGGACATCGTCATGCAGGAGGTGGAGACCGTGTCTCAGCAGTACCTGCCGCTGTCCACCGCCTGCAGCAGCATCTACTTCACCATGGAGTCCCTGAAGCAGGTGACCGCAGGAGCCACCCGCCGCGGGATGGCGCTCGCTCTGTGCCCTCCCGCCTAATGGCCGTCGCCCGCTGCTTCCTTTCAGATCCACTTCCTGTACCAGTACTCCCTCCAGTTTTTCCTGGACATTTACCACAACGTCTTGTACGAGAACCCGAACCTCAAGGGCATCACAGACCACACGCAGCGCCTCTCCATCATCACGAAGGACCTCTTCCAGGTAGAGAGCCCGGCGCTTGGCTGTCCCCAGGGAGGGAAGGTGGGAGGTCGTTCTCCGGGGACGGCAGCGTCTCCCGCTCCTGTCCCCAGGTGGCGTTCAACCGGGTGGCCAGAGGCATGCTGCATCAGGACCACATCACCTTCGCCATGCTGCTGGCCCGAATCAAACTGAAGGGCACCATCGGGTAAGGCCGCCGCCCTGCTGCACTTGTCTCCGCAGGGCGCTGTCATCTTGTAGGTTGTCTGCTAGCATCTGAAGGGCTTAAAGAGAGGAAAGAAGTCTTTGCTATTACGGCTCTTTTAGTGAGTGCAGAAGTGAATCTGAGACGCTTGCTAACTCGTTGCCCCCTTCCCAGGGAGCCCACCTACGACGCCGAATTCCAGCACTTCCTGAGAGGGAAGGAGATCGTCCTGAGTGCTGGCTCGACGCCCAAGATCCAGGGCCTGACCGTGGAGCAGGCCGAGGCCGTTGTGAGGTTGAGCTGTCTCCCTGCCTTCAAAGATCTGATTGCAAAGGTTCAGGCCGACGAGGTGAGTGTTCTGAACGCGTCCCAGCCTCTTCCCAGGAAGTTGGCAGTTAGGAATTGCGTGTGTCGTGCGCACACGTCAGCCATCTGATGTATTCATCCCAACTTCTCTGCCCACAAAAACGGGCTGTGCTCCGTGGCGACGCTTCTCCCGTTGTGTCCACAGCAATTTGGCATCTGGTTGGACAGCAGCTCCCCAGAGCAGACGGTCCCGTACCTCTGGAGTGAAGAAGCCCCCTCAAGTAAGCCCGCATCAAGGCCTCCCCGGTGTTTTCATTCTGGACCCAAATGTAAAATTGGGCTTTGCCGCCTGAGTGAAGGGACACCTCCGAGAAAGTCGCCGATTCCTAAAATAAGTGTCTCAGTGTAAAATCTTCAGGTCCTAATTCGTGTTCCCACTCTCGCTTAAAGACCAAGAGAGACAGGTAGGAAGACCATTGCCCGATGTTAAGGGAGAGATTGGCTAGTTCTGAGTGTAGTGCCCCAGGCCCTGTGCTAGCCCAGCTGGGGCCAGTGGGCAGGGTCTCCACGGCGCAGCAGGGGCAGGGCTGGCGGTGGCTGTGATCCTCTCTAGACGGCTCAGGATCTGTGTTCCGCCTATGACAAATGGGTGGCGGTGGAGTCACGTGAAGTTGGTAACTGCCACCGTGCCCACAGAGAGGCCCATGTGGTAGACATGAGCACAGGTGTGTCCAGGGGCTTCACTGAAGACAGGAGAGGGTGGCAGTTCTCCTTGGGGCAGAGAAGACCAGAGGTGGCGGCGTGATTCTGAGCTGTCATCCGAGCGGGGATGTAGCCAGACCAGTCCCAGCGGGGCAGTCTGGGCCGTGTCCTCCCCGCAACCCTCCACATGCCTCGTTCCAGCACCCATCGGGCACGCCATCCACCGCCTGCTCCTGATTCAGGCTTTCCGCCCTGATCGCCTGCTGGCCATGGCCCACATGTTTGTTTCCACAAACCTCGGGGAGTCCTTCATGTCCATCATGGAGCAGCCTCTTGACCTGACTCACATCGTGGACACAGAGGTGCGGCTCTATCTCCCAGCAGGCTCGGGTGGGCCTCACCTGCCCCAGCCCCTAGGCGCCGTCTTGTCGGGCCATATACCTGCTAGACTCCCACCCTGGCCGGCTCCCAGCCCCTGCACCTTGGGGCCGGGGGAATCTTCGCAAGGCCCGCCCCACAGGCCTCTCCTCTCCACAGACTCCCGGTCTTAGTTGTGACCTCTGCATCTGCAGGTAAAGCCGAATACTCCTGTCCTGATGTGCTCTGTGCCTGGTTATGACGCCAGCGGGCACGTCGAAGACCTTGCAGCAGAACAGAACACGCAGATCACTTCAATCGCAATCGGTAAGGGCACTTGGTGGGTTTTTCGGGCTGAAGCCCCTCAGAACTCACAGTGGACACTGAAGTCCAAGCCTGCCGTGCTGACACTAAGCTTTCTGGCACCAGGCTCGGCCGAAGGCTTCAACCAAGCAGATAAAGCCATCAATACAGCCGTCAAGTCCGGCAGGTAGGCCTGTCTTGTTTGAAAAAGCCTCGGTTCCCAAGAATCCAGAGCGGAAACGTGAAGTGTAGCTGTGGCTCTCGCTTCGTGCAGGTGGGTGATGCTGAAGAACGTGCACCTGGCCCCGGGGTGGTTGATGCAGCTGGAGAAGAAGCTTCACTCCCTGCAGCCGCACGCCTGCTTCCGGCTGTTCCTCACCATGGAGATTAACCCCAAGGTGTGTGCTCGGCATGTTGCTCTGAGTGCTGGTTTGCCATCTTTCTGTCCTGAAATCGTGGGTGTGCGTGTGTGTATAGAGCCGAAGCACACAGTTAACCAGGGCACTGACAGGAACAGTGTCTTCCTCAGGTGCCCGTGAACCTGCTCCGCGCAGGCCGCATCTTCGTGTTTGAGCCACCCCCGGGGGTGAAGGCCAACATGCTGAGGACATTCAGCAGCATCCCCGTCTCCCGCATTTGCAAGGTAAGCGTCGCTTTCTCCTGGTGCACTTTCTCCGGACAAGCCCAGGAGACCAGGTCCCTTCAGCAAATTCGGAAGTGGGTCCCCACGTCTCCCAGAAACACCAGAATGGCTGATAACCCTGGAAATTGTACTACTTAACTGTAGGCAAAATTCCCTTCCTGTGAACAGATTGAAAAGTATGCCTGCACGGTGTCCTGTTGTGAGGGTGTGACAGCCAGGCTCCCAGGAGAGCAGACGCCCCCAGTGCAGCTCTAACCAGAGCCCAGATTTAGGTCCGGGGTAAATGAGAATCCTGCGCTCCTGACCATGGTTCCCTGAGGCTGGGCAGTGCCCTCCGAGGCGCCAAAGACCAAGCTCGTGGGCAGGAGGAGAGGAATTCTGAAGTACTGTTTCATTTTGTGCTATAATCCCCCTTTTCTGACCATTTTAGATTTGTTTTCTGTATCATTTTCTACAGTTGAATAATTTATCTTTACAGGGTTATTGGATTACATCTTAATTAACAGGAAAAGTAGCACTTCATTTCTGGCAGTGGTATTAGTGCTAACGGTACTGCGTCAGAAGCCCTAAAGTTCAGTGTGGTTCAGGGCGAAAAGCTCTTTTTATTTTTGAAAGAGAAACAGAGCACAAGCGGTGGAGGGGCAGAGAGAGAGGGAGACACAGAATCGGAAGCAGGCTCCAGGCTCTGAGCTGTCAGCACAGAGCCCGACGCGGGGCTCGAACCCACGAACCGCGAGATCACGACCTGAGCCCAAGTCGGATGCTTAATGGACTGAGCCCCCTGGGCTCCCCGAAAAAGCTCTTCTTAAAACTTTGTTAGAGAAGCTGCACTGTTTTCTTGGAAAGGATGTTGCTTTCTAAGGGTTCTGTCTTTGATAACCTTCCTCACCCAGTCTCCCAATGAGCGTGCTCGCTTATACTTCCTGCTGGCCTGGTTCCACGCCATCATCCAAGAACGCTTACGATACGCACCCCTGGGGTGGTCAAAGAAGTATGAATTTGGGGAGTCTGACCTGCGGTCGGCCTGCGACACGGTAGACACGTGGCTGGATGACACGGCAAAGGCAAGTGCGGGCTGCCGTGTCAGATGGGAGGGGACGCTCGGGAGCGCGCACGGCTGTGGTGGCCGACGGTGGGGGTCGTGTTTGATGTGGGTGTGAGGAAGGACTCGCCCCACCAACAGAGGGACCCGGTGTGCCGGTTCCCCTCCGACCTGCCCCCACAAACCCAGCTTTCCTCACACAGGGCAGGCAGAACATCTCGCCAGACAAGATCCCATGGTCCGCACTGAAGACCTTGATGGCCCAGTCCATCTACGGCGGGCGGGTGGACAACGAGTTCGATCAGCGTCTGCTTAACACTTTCCTGGAGCGTCTGTTCACGACGAAGAGTTTCGATAGTGAATTTAAGCTGGCCTGCAAGGTCGACGGGCACAAAGACATTCAAATGCCCGACGGCATCAGGTACAAGCCTACCTCCTGTGACCCAGACCCCAGCCGTGCCCGGCAGTCCCCGGCGTCACCCGGGGTGGCATTTCCCAACGTGCTGCTTTTCTAGGCGAGAGGAGTTCGTGCAGTGGGTGGAGCTGCTCCCCGACACGCAGACGCCCTCCTGGCTGGGCCTGCCCAACAACGCGGAGAGAGTCCTGCTCACTACCCAGGGTGGGTACCCCACGGGCAAGCCCCTTCCCTGTGCCGACGAGGTCAGGCCTCAGGCCTCGGCCTGCCCCCTCCCTCCGCTGGCCCTTCCGATCCTGGCCCCTCCTGGCTCCGTCCCTGGGGAGGCACGGGAACTGGAGTGGGTCCCAGCTGGTGCCTCCCCTGCAGTCTAGGCTCGGTCTGGACAAAACTTGGTGTTTCAGTCAATGAGGTCTGGAAGTTACATCTAGGGCATCAGCTTACATTCAGACATGATTTCTTCTGTTTTGCCTAAAAGAGTCAAAAGGCACCTGGTATTATGTGAAGTTTTAAAACCGTTAGTTTTTATTAGGATACTTCTTAGAAGCTTTTTCTTTCTCCTTTTTTTCCCAAGAGTATTCAAGAAATCGCTAACGCAGAGGTTTTCAAAGTATGGTTCTCAGCAGCATTAACCTCACTGGAATTTCTTAGAAATGCAGATTCTCAGGACCTGCCTCAGACCTCCGCAGTGGGAAGTGGGGGCCCAGCCCCCTGCTCCAACAAGCCCTCCGGGCAGCTGCTGTGTCTGCAAGCTTATGAACGGCTGATCTAACCCAGACTTCTCTTTATGGGAACCGGGCCCAGAAAGAACTTGTGATTTCCCCAAACTCACACAGCTAGCTGAGGGGACAGGATCAGACACCCCTTCGGGCCATCTCCCCACTCTGCACAAGAACCCCTACTTACCAGGCTTGCTCTCTGAGGACAACTTTGAAGGCATGCCAGGCTACCCCACCCCCACGAGGCGGCAGAGGTCCTGTAAGCCACCGAGACGAGACGCTGGCCTGCTGTGCGAGTTCGAGGCCTCGGTGCAGGGCAGGTCCTGGCAGGTCCAGGGTTGGGCCCGAGTGCTCTGTTGTACGACAGCCTGTACTGAGATGAGATCACGTAGGGTATTAACACTCAGGGCACCTGCTGTGAGCCCTACTTGGCTCCCATGACAGGGGACTGGTTTGTAGGATTTGTCGCTCACCCTGGCTGGCCGGAATGCCCTCCCTGTCCCTGTACTAACAAGCTCCCGCCGTCACTCCAGCTTTCTGCTGGTCACACCCAGTCCCACCTTCAGGTAGCACTGAAGGCTCGGCTGCTGCCCACCCCACATGGGAGCCCGTGCCGGCCTGTCCCCTCTGGTCTGGCTTTCAATGCCGCTCAGGAACTGGACTTCGAGCACTCCGGGACCCTGTGAGGGCGGGGGTGAGGCCAGGCTTTAACGGGACGGGGGCCGGTGTTCGAGGTGGAGCAGGGGGGCAGATGACCCAGGGCACACGGAGTTAGCGCAGTACCCTCCCGGGCTGGCACCTGGCATGCCCCAGAGCCCACCCCTCTGCAGCCTCGGTCGGGGCTCTGCCAGCCTCACGGTGAACTCCGAGTCCTCGAGCAGCCTCGCTCTCATCTTTGGCGTTCAGGCTGCTGGTTCAGCCCCAGCAGCCGTGACCGGATGTGGCGGTAGCTTTCCACTGCATCTGCCACCTCATCTTTTGGCCCGGCCACTTTCTGAGCTTCAGAAACGCGTCCTCACTCGTACCTCATGGGTAGACGTGTTCTGTGGCCTCTGCATTCAAATCCTTCTCCCTCTGATCTCCCGCCCGTCCCCCTCCCTCCGTCACCGGTGGGCTTGTGGCCCAGGCGTGGACATGATCAGCAAGATGCTGAAGATGCAGATGCTGGAGGACGAGGATGACCTGGCCTACGCCGAGACGGAGAAGAAGGCCAGGACGGACTCCACGTCCGACGGCCGGCCCGCCTGGATGAGGACCCTGCACACCACCGCGTCCAACTGGCTGCACCTCATCCCCCAGACGCTGAGCCACCTCAAGCGGACGGTGGAGAACATCAAGGTGCCGGCAGTGGGCGGGGCTGCCCCTTGGCGGCTGTGGCCCCGGAGGGCTGGACGGACGGAGCTCAGTGTAGTCCCAGCGGGCCCCTGGGCCCAGGTTTGGGCGAGAGGGGGCGACCCTGTGAAGCTGGCCAGAAGCGCTCTACGAGGTGGTCCGTCCGCATACGCTAGGCCAGTGGTTCCAGGGCCCAGCCCGTGGCAGGCTTCTGACCAGCTTCGCCCGAGGCCTGGGCCCAGGGCGAGCTCAGGCGAAGCCGTGAGCTCCCGGGCTCCCCGCGGGGGACCTGGTGTGGACGGGCCTGCCTCCCACGGGAGAGGGGCCCTCTCCCGGACTCTCCCCTTCACCCTGGCCTTCCTGTGTCTTTGAACAATTTTAGGACCCTTTGTTCAGGTTCTTTGAGAGAGAAGTGAAGATGGGGGCTAAGCTACTTCAGGACGTTCGCCAGGACCTCGCGGACGTCGTCCAAGTGTGTGAAGGGAAGAAGAAGCAGACCAACTACCTGCGCACGCTCATAAACGAGCTGGTCAAAGGTACTGGCCCTCCCGGGCGTGCCCTGGGGCCCGGCCCCCCACGTCCGCCTCACGGGGCGCCGAGCAGGGCGCACCGGGGCCAGGTGGCTGCTGCCCTCCGGCGTCGGCAGGTCCCGCCCGGCCTCGCACACGTTGCCATCTGCACAGACCTTCCTGTGAGGGCAGCTGGGGGTCAGGCTTCGAAGGGCCCAAGAATTTGTTTTTCCTACTTGCTGGGCCCTGAACGTTCCCTAAGATCTTTACCGTCTTTAGGAGGGTGGCCACCACAGAGGAAAAGTGGGGGACGTAAAGGATACAGGGAGCGAGCACCCAGATGTCTCGAGCCTGACCTGCCGGTGACACCCAGCCCCTTCCATGATGGGGGTTAACAGCTGCGGTGTCCCTTGGGGCCACTGGGGTCCTCCATGTACACCCCGTCAGCCACACTGGACTGAGCAGGGCAGAGGTGGTGCGGGCCCAGCCAGCACAGGAGACGTGGCGTGGGGAGGGGGCGGGCGGAGTGCTCGCGCGCAGGCGCAGCTGGGGAAACAGACGAGCCCTGGCAGGTCCGAGCACCTGTGCCGGGGATGTGAGAACCGAGCCTGGGTCACCTCGCTCGCAGGGATCTTGCCTCGGAGCTGGTCCCACTACACGGTGCCCGCGGGCATGACCGTCATCCAGTGGGTGGCCGACTTCAGCGAGAGGATCAAACAGCTACAGAACATCTCTCTGGCGGCTGCGTCTGGCGGCGCCAAGGAGCTGAAGGTGGGGAGCGGCTCCTGAGTGGTGCGGGGGAGGGGCAGCCCCGGGGCCGCTCGGGGACAGGCACAGATCCCCTGTGGCTGGTGCTCCCCGCTCACGGGGGCCCCTCCTTCCCGCAGAACATCCACGTGTGCCTGGGCGGCCTGTTCGTGCCCGAGGCCTACATCACCGCCACCAGGCAGTACGTGGCCCAGGCCAACAGCTGGTCCTTGGAGGAGCTCTGCCTGGAAGTCAACGTCACCACGTCCCAGAGTGCCACCCTCGATGCCTGCAGCTTTGGGGTCACGGGTGAGTCGGGGTCCAGGTTGGGTGCCGGTGTGGCTCCCAGTCCGTGTCTGAGGTCGCGGGAGGCAGCACGCCAGGGCCGGGCGCGGTGTCACAGATTCGGGCAGCCTTTGCCACGGGTGACCGGGCCGGACTTCTCCCCGCAGGGTTGAAGCTCCAGGGGGCCACGTGCAATAACAACAAGCTGTCGCTGTCCCACGCCATCTCCACGGTCCTCCCTCTGACGCAGCTGCGCTGGCTCAAGCAGACCAACGCAGAGAGAAAGGCGAACGTAGTAAGTGGCCCCTTCCTGTCCTGGGGTTGGCAGGGGCCGTGCGCACAGCCGCGAGCGATCAGGCGCAGCCATCGCCCCCCTTCCCCCGGGGCCAGCTCGTCCCTAGGACCCCAGGGCCACGCGGAGGCAAGCCGCCCCATCACCAGGGCCACTGTCCACCATGCCCACGGTGTCCTGCCTCTCCCGAAGCCGGCAGTAAGACCCTGCCCTCTCCCCCAGGTGACCCTGCCCGTCTACCTGAACTTCACCCGTGCGGACCTCATCTTCACGGTCGATTTTGAGATCGCCACCAAGGAGGATCCACGTAGCTTCTACGAGCGCGGCGTCGCCGTCCTCTGCACGGAGTGAAACCCGACTCCTGGTCCCTTTTCTGTAGTAACTATTTAACGTTTCTTCGTCATTAAACCGTTCGGAAGGAGTGGACTTGTCACAGGAAAGTCGTTGGTTCGAGGTTGGAGGAAGCGGACTGGAGGCTGAGGGACGGGACGGTGGGAAGAGGAAGGACTCGGTTGTGTGCTTGGGAGGGTCCGTAGCCTGGTTTGCTCGGGAATAAAACACTAAGCACGATCCAGCTCTCGCCTCTTCTGTCCCCCTCTCCTCCTGGCGTGGAAAGTGGGGGCCCTTTGCAAACACCAGGACAACTCTCCGTGCCTAGAGCAGTTCTGGCCGTCCTGACTTAGCACCCTGCAGGCTTGGGCCTGCTCACAATCCCTCGGGTGGTTTCTGTGTCACGTGAGGGTGCCAACGCCCCCAGCCAGCCTCCACCCATCCCGTGTCTACCCCCCCACACCCCGGGGAAGCAGCTGGTTCCCACGAACTGCTCACTGTTCACACCGGACGTGATGCGTGTGGGCTCCTTGTGAAACTGGGTTAAGTGCCTTATGGCAGCTCCTAGGGTTGATCAGCGACCAGCTGAGCCTGAGCACAGGCCCCCCTCCCCGCGCCCCCCCATGACAAAAGCCTATTCTTGCTGCTGGGCCCCCCCATGAGCAGGGCTCAACCATCAGCCGGGTGAGGAGCCGGGTCTGAGTGGGTGCCTAGGCGCCTGCCCCTGACGCCGACCCAACCTCTTCTGGGCAACCGCCAGGCTCCAAACATCCCCAGGGCTTGGCAACCAGTCTCCTCCCCACCCGGTTCTGGAATGGTCTATCAGGGATCCTGGGAAGTCCGCCTTGCAGTCCAAAGTTCTACTTGATTGAAAATTGAGGTCCGTTTTAAATGTTCTTCTCTGAACCGATAAATAAGGTTTCTTAGTTTTTCTGCAGCGGTATTCCCGAACAGGGCTATAGGCTGGGACCAGGCCCAAGGACAGATGAGGGGAGCCCACAGAAAGGCCGCCATGGGCGTCTGTCCTGCCTACTTCCTCTGCCCACCCGGCACACACAGGTGAGGGTCCCAAGCACGAGAGCAGCCGTGCCCTCCAGGCACAGAGCAAGTTCCTGAACAGGGAGGACCGGACGCCAGCCCAGAGGCCCTGAGCGGGAGCCGCTGCGCCTACTGGACGCCTGCCTGCTGCCCCCGAAAGCCCAGTGTGACCGTCCTGGGCCCCAGGGCCTCTGAGCCTCGCCCCACTGCAAGCCCGGGCCGGGGGGGGGGGGGGGGGGGGGGGGGGGGGGGGGGGAGACCCCACCTCTACCTCTGGGACCACCCGCTCACCGTCCAGTCGGGAGGGTCGGGCCGAAGAGTGGCCACAGCACTCATCCTTAGCGAGCAGCGCTGGCACACAGGCCAGAGGGCCCCGGAGCCGGGACAGCGGCGTGCCTGTGCCCGGGCCGGCCCCCGGTTACCCACCTCGCACCCCGGTGCCCCGCCCACCCGCAGGAACTTGCACTCTTCTCCTCGGGCTTCCCTTTATTGGCACTTGGGAACAGCACGGTCCTGGGGGTCCCGGGGCGTGTGGGCAGCAGCCACCCGGCACTGGCGCCAGGCTTGTGCTCAGTTCATGCCTGCTGGGGAACAAAAGGCTCAGTGAGCAAACGCCCAGAAACTGGGAAAGGGTAAGAGAGCCACTGCCACCCCATTGTTTTCAAATGGCACGTCAAGAAGGGGGCGCCTGAGTGGCTCAGGTCATGATCTCGAAGTTCGTGGGTTCGAGCCCCACGTCGGGCTCTGTGCTGACAGCTCGGAGTCTGGACCCTGCTCCGGATTCTGTCTCCTTCTCTCTCTGCCCCAGTCTCTCAAAAATAAACATTTATAAATTAAATTTAACAAAGCACATCAAGACCATGACGGTGTCAACAGCCAAAACCAGCTGCTCAGAAAACCCTTTGTGAACACAGTGACAGAGGAACAGAAACGGGGACACCGGAGGCAGCTGGTCAAGTTCACACCAGAGTCCACCAGTGTGTTAGCCTAAATATTCTTACCTTGTTGTGTCCGCAACCCCCAGAGCCCCTCCTGTCCACCCCATCCCCCACTCCTGCCCACTCCCCCACCCCCCTCAGCAGATGCGCCAGCAGTGAGGAAAACGGGTACCACGAATTCGGGTTTTTTAAAAAAATTGGTTCACCGACGCGTAAATATCTAGTAAAAGCCAAGAAATGCTCGGACTCGGGAAGCGGGTTCCACGAGGGCCACACAGGACCTTTCCTCCACCGGAAACCCGTTTGTGAGCAAACAGGTGGGCACCCAGGTGCTCATTGTTTAAGACACACAAAGGGCAAGCGTTCCATTGATACAAGTCCGTCAGCGTTGGCTTTGGCCAACAGGCACCTCCTTCCCGAGCCAACTCCGCTCACCTCAGTCTAGGCCACATACTGCTTCTTCCTCTTCCTTTTCTCGGGCTCTGCAAGTAAGAGTTCCAGTTTCCTCTTGAAGAGGATGAGCTTGGGCCCCTTGTCCTTCTCACTCCCAAGTCTGGGAGGCGGCCGGGACCCTCTGGTCCTGCCCTGCGTGTGTCTGCCGGGCTCGGAGGGCTCCGCGGCGGGGAGGAGGGGACCGGCTGCCCTGGGCCACCCCTCCTCCGTCATTCTCCGGTCCTCTGGGGCTCCGGACGGCCCGGCTGGCCACCCTGGCGCCTCAGGGCCGCTGGCCTCGACAGGCCACATGTCCACGTCGTCGGCCTCCGGGGACGCAGGGCCCCAGCTGGCAGCTTTGAGGGGGCGGTCTGGGATTTTTGAGGAGAGAGGATCTTCTACGCGGACCTCTCCTGGACTCCTGGACGTCGGTGCGTGTGAAGGCACAATACAGGTCACGTCGCCCGGACAACGGGTGCCGAGACTGTAGACAGAATGGCTGGGGGTATCTTCCGAAGACTGGCCGTCGTAAGGATCTAAAAACTGACGACATCATTTATTTCTGAGCCAATTAGCAATTTCTACCAGGGTAAAGCACCACACACTTCTCACGCGCAGAAGTTCCTCTTTCCATCACTGATGGTGGCAAATTTTGCAACTCTGCCTTGCAATTGTTAAAAATGCATTAGATGGGCACCCGGCTGGCTCCATCAGTTAAGCGTCCGACTCGATTTTGCCCCAAGTCATGATCTCACAGTTTGTGAGTTCGAGCACCGCGTCGGGCTCTGCGCTGAGGGACTTTGTCTCTCCCTCTCTCTGCCCCTTCCCTACTCGATCTCTCTCTCAAAATAAATAAACTTAAAAAAAAATAAATAATAGGGGCACCTGGGTGGCTCAGCCGGTTAAGCATCTGACTTTGGCTCAGATCACGATCTCTCGGTTCACAGGTTTGAGCCCTGCCTTGGGGTCTGTGCTGACAGCACGGAGCCCGCTTGGAATCCTCTGTCCCCCTCTCTCTCTGCCCCTCCCCAGCTGGCACTCACTCTCAAAAATAAACATTAAAAAAATAAAAAATTGGGGCGCCTGGGTGGCTCAGTCAGTTAAGCATCTGACTTCAGCTCAGGTCATGATCTCACAGTTCGTGGGTTTAAGCCCCGTGTCAGGCTCTGTGCTGACAGCTCAGAGCCTGGCACCTGCTTCAGATTCTGTGTCCCTCTCTCTTTGCCCCTCCCCTGCTCACTCGCTTTCTCTGAAAAATAAACATTAAAAAAAATTTTTTTAATAAAAAATAAAAAATGCATTAGACAGATACCCCATAGCATCCAAAAGGCCTGAGGGCCCACCATCACTGGGGGCCCAATCGGAGCCCCATAACTGAGCCCTTATCCCAGTGCCGTGCACAGGCCGGTCCACACCACCAGGGGCCCGGGAGGGCGCCGTCTGAGCTCACTTCCTCCCAGAGTCGTTTTCCTGGCCCGCCTGCCTCAGGCTCCCTGACCAAGGGGTGCAGACACGTGCCCCTCATCACCCACCACCCCCACACGAAGGGCTGTCCAAGGCGGCCCAAAGAGGCGGAGATGAGCGTTTAAGTCCAGTGGTCACGGTTTTCAAAGGTGCCCGCGCTCTGTCCTCAAAGGCCACGTGTGCAGGTCAGCAGCTGGTCGCCTCTTTGTGACCGCTGGCTCAGGGGGCCCTGGAACTCTCTGGATCCCTTATCACACGGCTCCACTGCGTGTACCCAACCTCGTACCCGAATTCCTTGACCCGAATTTCCTATTTCTGACCTGACCTCGTACCCGAATTTCCTATTCCTTACTCTAGCTTTTTACCCTCCTGCCAAAGCAGCTCTGCCAGGAGGGGTCTCCAGGAAAGTCTAAGGCCCCGCGACTGACCGCCGTCACCTCCCCCGCTGACAGTGGGGAGCTGCACCCCTGGTAACTCCCAGCGCTGCGCTGACCCCCCCCTCCCAGCTCCGCCAGGGCCCCGTGAGGACCGGTGAGGTGTTCCCCTCTCACTGACCACGGACGGGGCTTCAGTCACACCCCGAGAAAAGGCCCCGGGGCTGAGCTCAGGCAGGGACCCCCGTGGGGTCATCTCACCTGGGTGGTGAAAACCTCCCGAGAGAGCTCATTTCTTCTGTGGACAGTCAACGCTGTCACGGAGTCCCCAAAACAGGGAATAAAATAGCTAACAGCAGTCTGTAGGCAACAGTAATCATTTCAGATTCAGAGACCGCTCAGAGTTGTCGGAGTTCACAAAGCCAGCATCGTGGGACCCCCCCCACGATGGCCTCAAGGCCCAGGCCCGAGGGGGTACCCGTGTGGGGGAGGCTAACGGTCTCGGCCTGCAAATCAGCCAACAGCATCCATACTTACAAACCAGGGGATGCCGGGATAGGACGTTTATCCTCGGGCTAGAATGGCTTGGGTTGGAATGGCAGGACAGCATGACCTGGTGCCTCAAAGCACCATGAGACCAAACATTCACCATCCCCGAACTGATTATGGAGATCGATTTTAATTTTGATTGAATTTAAAATTTTTTTTTTTCAACTTTTTTTTTTAATTTATTTATGGGACAGACAGAGACAGAGCATGAACGGGGGAGGGGCAGAGAGAGAGGGAGACACAGAATCGGAAACAGGCTCCAGGCTCCGAGCCATCAGCCCAGAGCCCGACGCGGGGCTCGAACTCACGGACCACGAGATCGTGACCTGGCTGAAGTCGGACGCTCAACCAACTGCGCCACCCAGGCGCCCCAATTTCGATTGAATTTAATCTACCCCAGCCGGTAGAATGTGCCACTCTTGATCTCCAGGATGTGAGTTCAAGCCCCATGCCGGGGGTAGAGATTAATTAATTTTGAGATTGCAATTACTCAAACTTATGGCCGTGTCAATCTTCCAGGGGAAACTACTTTGAGTCTTTTTCTTACTTAAATGTTTCGGGGGGGTGGGGAGAAAAAAAAGGAAACATCCATTTAAATATCAAAGTGAAGCTCCTCCTCAAATATAGTAACTCCGTTCTTAACCAGAAAAGGGCACACACAGCAGGTCCCAAACCACTCTCCTTGCAAAGTCCTCCTTGAAGGGTTGGCCCGTGGCTGGTTCTGGGGACTTGGATTTGGGGAGGGCTCCACCGTCCTCTAAGTGAGGGGACTGGCTGCTGGCCCATTCTATCACCTACCTCTCTCCAGATACCTTCAATTAAGTCCATGTGATTCTTTTTGTGATTGGCCTGGGGAAATTTAAAGAAACAAAGACAGATGGTGCTGAATAATCCTTTCGATGAAGGCAGGCGGACAGCAGCTCAGCGTTCAAGAGCAAGGGGCAGAGAGAACCCACGCCCGCGGCTCCCGCCACACCGGACACTCGGCGGATGGCGGCCCTCGGGGGTGGACAAGAAGGACTTCCCTGGTCTGAGGGACTAAAATGCAAACGTGGGCCGCCATGAATAGGAAGAGTAGAACCAGGAATGTGGCAAGAGGGCGAATTCAGCAGCTGGATTCAACCGGGGAGAGAGAACCCTGGAACTTATTCTAAACCCAAAGCCAGAAGATCATGGAAGATACTAGACCATCCGTCCTAACCCCTTCCTTTACAGATGAGGCCCAGACAACAGCCAGGCCTTGCTTGCTCAGGGTCCCTCGAAGAACCCGGGGCTGGCACCAGATATTCTAGAACCCTCCTTGCTAATCCCAGGCTGCTGGGAGAAAGCAGCTCTTGCTTTTTCTCATCGACAGACAGACTCCCAAAGGACAGGAGATTGAACACCCCTGCTTTTGAGAAGAGAAGCCCTGTAAAGATGTTATCAAGAACCGCTGAGGATACCATTTCCACAGAAGGTGCGGGCCCAAAGCAAGGGTTCCTGGTCTGGGGCACACGGGGTCTCCCGCCCTCCCCCCATGTCCACTAGCAGGGGAGGGGGCGGCAAGCAGGAGAGCACCTTGAAGCGATGGGGTGTGTTCCTCCACCTCTTCTGGAAGCCGGCCCTGGTGCTAGCAAACGCCGCCCTGATGCAGGCGGGCCGGCCGGACCTCAGACCAGCCATGGCTGGGGCCGCTCAGGGTGGGCTTTTCACTTCGCTACAAAACATCAAGTTCACAGGGACAAAGCACAGGTCACTGGTTGCTGGGGGCGGGTGAGGGCTTGGCCACAAAAAGGGCAGGAGGGAACCTTCCGGAGCTGTGGGACTGTGTGCCTCGGCTGTGATGGCGGTCGCTCTGTAGGACGCATTTGTCAGAGTCAGAGCTGCGTCCCAACGGGGCTGGGTTTCACCGTGGGTGCTACCTCCCCAAGACAGATCTAGAGTTTTCCCAAAGCGTTTTAGGGAACCCGCGGGCAGCTGGCGGCGGGGAGTGTAGCCCGTGGGCTTCGCCTCTGTGAGGGGAAAGCCCCTTTGCCCCGAGAAGCTCGGTCTTAACAAGCTCATTGGAAATGTCACACATTCAGTATGGAAACCAATTTGACAATAAATTTCATATTTTAAAAAAAAACAAACAAAAAAAAGAAAACCTTATTTTACGAGGAAAATATATTCTTTAATTGAGACTTTCCTTTTTACGACGCTAACTACTATCAACAATTTCAATTTCTTTTGAAATAAAGCACAGATAAATCTAGGGGCCAAAAAAAGGGAATGTCACACATTCATTGACACTGAAAGTTCTAGACTATTGGGGGCGCACCCACTCAGCTCAAATGTCCTCCCCCTTTAACAGATGAAGAACGTGAGCCCGGGATGGGGACTGACCCACCCGAGTCAGAGAGCTTTTCCCAAGTGTGAGGTTGTTAAAAAAACAACTTTTTAAAAAAAACAACAGGTACCCAAAAAAGAGTGAGAACAGCAAAAACCAAAACAACTTACCCAGAGCACGAGGGGCTGCAGACCTACCTCCGCGGAGTCTCATGTCCCTGGCTTTCAAGAGTCCTTGCGGAAAGGCACCGCCAGGCCCTGAGGGGAAGCGCCACAGTCACCACACGCACGCCTACCTCCCGCTTCCCAAAGTGGGCTCCGTGGCACACCAGTTCCGGGCCAAGGTCGGAGGAACAGGAAAGGATAAAACCAGACCCTAAAGCACAAGGCACATTAGCATCTTCAAGGCTAGAACGGTTCCCAGCAAAAATCAATTTCTTTAAGGGGCGTCTGGGTGGCTCCGTCGGTTGAGCGTCCGACTTCAGCTCGGGTCATGGTCTCGCAGTTGGTGAGTTCGAGCCCCGTGTTGGGCTCTGTGCTAACAGCTCGGAGCCTGGAGCCTGCTTCAGATTCTCTCTCTCTCTCTCTCTCTCTCTCTCTCTCTCTCTCTCCCTCCCCCTCCCCTGCTCATGCTCTGCCTCTCTCTGTCTCTCAAAAATAAGTGTTAATAAATAGTTTTAAAAAATCAATTTCTTTAAGTATTAACTGAAGTCCGTCTGTACTTCCTTCAGATGTCATTAGCTTTCACCTCGCCTCCTCTTTCTGCCCCCGGGTCCCACCCAGGACACTACATTCCATTCAGTGGCCACTCAGTGGCCACATCCTCTTAGGCCCCTCTCGGCTGTGACAGCGCCTCAGGCTCTCCTCGCTTTTGATGACCTGGACGGTTCTGAGGATCGTCTTGTAAGATGTCCCCCCGCTGGGATTCGGCTGACGTTTTTCTTCCGAAATCACGAGGACTGTGGATTTGGGGAGGCCGCCCACAGAGGGGCAGTGCCCTCATCGCACGGGTGTCACCATGAAGTTTTACAGGGGACCTCGCCATGGCCACCTGGCTGGCACGGCACCTGTCGGGTTTCTCCCTCCCGGCCCTCCTGGGACACGGTCACGCCAGCCACCACACTCAACGACTGGAGATTTATGCCCCCGCGCAGACAGGGAGCGTCTACGGAGCTCCCTCCGCGTGGGAGATTTTTCTACCTGCTTATTGATTTACTCAACCACCCGTGGCAGTGTGGATTCACGCTTATTTTACACTTGGGTTATAATAAATACGACTTCATTTTTGGGGTGCAAGGGTATGTGACTCGATCTCGGGGTTGTGAGTTCCGGCCCCACATTCAGCGTAGAGATTACCAAAAAAACTAAAACATTTAAAAAGAATAACTACATACATGCTACGCGATTTAGTCCCGTTTTGGCCGGAACTCGTTCCGTTGACTCCTGTGTCCCTGTGACATGTCCAAAGCAACTTAACTTTGAACTCCGAAGGAACACGTCCTGTTTCTCTCTCCAGGCCAAGTGCAGATAAAAGTACCAAAAAAGTGAAATTATAACAAGTAGAGGAACCAGACCCCTCTTTCCTCCTCGCTTTGTCTGACGGAGGTACAGGCCAGGGTCAGTGCCAACCCCATGTTTTCTAGACCAGCTGGTTGGCACCGTGTTAAAGGGCTTCTTACGTACTTTTTAACGAAAAGGTATTTCATGCGTGTGGTTAAAAAAAAAACAAAAACAACCACCATTAAACATCATACAATAAATACACGAGGTCCCCCAGATGCTGACTGTGGGCCACCCTGTGCGTCCCCAGGACATGCAGAGTGGATCCACATGCAGGCTTTTTAATGTCTACATGTTTGTTTATTTTGAGAGAGAGAGAGAGAGACAGAAAGAAATGTGGGGGAGGGGCAGAGAAAGGGAGAGAATCTTAAGCAGGTTCCACGCTCAGTGGGGAGCCCGATGTGGGTGGGGCTCAATCTCGACCCTGGGATCACGACCTGAGCCGAAATCAAGAGTCAACCGCTCAACTGACTGAGCCACCCAGGCGCCCCCACACGGGCTCCTTTCTACGCACTTGTCCACGTGGCGGGGCAGGACTCTATCTCGTGATCTGTCCACAGGATGTAAGGACTACGAGGCTCGGCCTTTTAACCCAAGGGCTGCCGCTGCCTGTCCCCCCACAGCTCCCGGGGGTGGGGGAAGCTCATGATTTCAGGGGAGCGCGTGAGGCCTAAGGCAGGCTGACGGTGCTGGCCTTGTCCTAAAAAAGGCCTTCCTGCCGGGAAGCTGTGAGAACGTCAGCCCGTCCCCTTGGGCTGCATGTTTGAAAATCTCCTAATGAAGAGTTGAGAAGTCACCACCTCTGCCCTGAGAGCCACCAAATCCCTACCTTCGAGCGAGTCCTGGGTGTTAAGCTCTAACCCTCAGTGCCGCTGCCCACCCTGCATCTGCCCAGCTACACGCGCCCACTCGCGTGCACACACGAGCACCTGCACCCACGTCCCTGGCCCCAAGGCCCCACCCCCGCCTCTGGTGACCCTGGTCTCCACCTCCCGGCTCCGCACGTCCGGGCCTCACCGGGATCTCTAACAGGTTCTCCCAACTTACTTGTCCAAGGTCAGCCGGCTGACCTTCCCCAAACCTGCCGCACCGCAGCCCTCCAGGCTCGGCACAGGCCGCTCTGCTGATCTTGCTGTTCAAGCTACAGTCTTCCCGTGGCCCCGACCCGTTCCCTTCCAAACCCCACGATCCGTTCATCAGCCAGCTTCCAGATGAGCCCAGAATCCCATTGCTTCTCCCCACTTCCTCGCCCCAGAGCAACGCTGTTAGAGCTTGGCTGGCATCACACGGTATCCCTCCCGCCCCCTGTGGCCTCCCGATCCCTCCCAGCTCTGCTCGTCCACCCCTCCACGGCTGGCGGTCCCCCCTCACGGGCTGAGCCCCTCACTTCTAACCTGTCTTTCCGCTGAGGCCACCCTCCCACGAGGCCTCGCTAGAGGCCCCCCAGCTCACATCCCAACCTCCCGCTCACACCGCCTCTTCTCACGCAGGCGCACAACACCCACCACTGCATTTTTCTCCCTGGTCCCGGTCACTCTAGCAATCTCCGTGCCCTCCTGCTCTCTCTCTGGGATCGGCAGCCCCTTTCAACCGACTTGAACTCCGTCACCTGGACTTTTTGCTTCTCCGTCCACAGCCGTGTCCCCAGAGCCTGGCACAGCACTGACCACGGGGTGATCAACAGGTATTTCCTGGAGGCCTGTGTGCGTGCACGTCCCACAGTGGCCCCCATCCGCTACGTCCCCGGCCAAGTGCATATTTTTTAATATCCGGTGGTCATGGACAATTTTACTTTTTTAAATTTATTTTAATGTTTATCTATTTTTGAAAGAGCGCTAGCAGGGGAGGGGCAGAGAGAGAGGGAGACCCAGAATCCGAAGCAGGCTCCAGGCTCCGAGCCGTCAGCACAGAGCCCCACGTGGGGCCTGAACTCAGGAACCGTGAGATCGTGACCTGAGCCGGAGTCGGCCGCTCAACTGACTGAGCCCCCCGGGCGTCCAGCGGTGCATTTTCCTCCAAGAGGTGTCCCTGCTTCTCCAGTGTAGCTACAGTGACACCACCACCCACTAAGACCTGCCACCCTGCCCCAGGCCAGACAGCAGCTCCCATTTGCCAACTGCCAGATGGCTAAGAGTCAACGTGGTAATTTGACATTTGCTACAAATTGAACGCTTGGCCAATTTTCCTAACAAAGCTTTACAATTTTTGCTTTAGAAATAGAACGTTTTAGTGTACTAATAAAACACTGGAAAATAAAGAGCAAAGGGGTGGCTGGGCGGCTCAGTCGGTTGAGCGGCCGACTTCGGCCGAGGTCATGATCTCGAGGTTTGTGGATTCGAGCCCCGTGTCGGGCTCTGGGCTGACGGCTCGGAGCCTGGAGCCTGCTTCAGATTCTGGGCCTCCCTCTCTCTCTGCCCCTCCCCTGCCTGTGCTCTCTCTCAAAAATAAGCATTTTAAAATTTTTAAATAAAAAATTTTTAATGAATGAACGAATGAATGAATGAATGAAGAGCCATTTTTACATTTTTCTAATCACAAGGTGAAATGCTGGCCAACAAGGCAGGAAGAAGAAAAAAAATGATGGGCCAAGACCTCCCCCAAACAATCCAAAGCCCCAGAGACTAGGGTGACCTCCTCTGGGAGGGGGGGGGGCAGGAGAGGGGGCGGTCCAGGCCCAGGACTCCTTAACCTCAGCTTCAAGCTCTCTGGGACCTGTCCCCAGCCCCTTGTGACACCGCCCCTGGAGCCACGTCCAGGAAGCGTGGCCCTGGGGGGTCGGGCCCACTGCCTAGCTGAATGAAGCTGGGTCTGAAGGTTCCTGCCTGGAGTCCAGGAGCAGGGGCTACAAACGCAAGGTGAAGTCCAGACAGCCAGCTCCCGAGCGGGGGGCCTACGGGCAGACACGCCGGTCTGCAGGAGGGAGGAATAGAACACATGCAAAATGATCTTTCGGCCAAGAGGAATTCCGCGAGTGTACTCTCAAGACGTTGGAAAAAGGAGGAAAAATTATGGTGAGGCCTCATCCGCCACCATCAAGAGGCACGGTGGGGTCATCAGAATTCGGACCGGGTTTGTTCTAAGTTGGCCACCAAGCTGATCTCAGTACTGAAGTAAATTTTGCTTTTCTGCTTTAAAGGAAAAACACATTTTAAAAGTTGTCTCTTGGGGCGCCTGGGTGGCTCAGTCGGTTGAGCGTCCGACTTCGGCTCAGGTCATGATCTCGCCATCTGTGAGTTCGAGCCCCGCGTGGGGCTCTGTGCTGACAGCCCAGAGCCTGGAGCCTGTTTCAGATTCCGTGTCTCCCTCTCTCTCTCTGCCCCTCCCCTGTTCATGCTCTGTCTCTGTCTCAAAAATAAATAAACGTTTAAAAAAAAAATTAAAAATAAATAAATAAATCAAAAATAATAAAAGTTGTCTCTTGGGGCATGTGGGTGGCTCAGTCGGTGAAGTGTCCAACTTTGGCTCAGGTCACAATCTCATTCTTTGTGGTTTCAAGCCCTACATCGGGCTCTGGGCTAATAGCTTGAGCCTGGAGCCTGCTTGAAATTCTGTGTCTCCCTCTCGCTCTGACCTCGCCCTGTTCATGCTCTGTCTCTCTCTCAAAAATAAACATTTAAAAATGTTTAAGTTATCTCTTAACAATATTCATTAATAACAGTTCTAGTTCAAGAACAGGCACCCTTTCCTTGCAATAAAATTTGTTCTGAAAGAATCCTCAAACTCCACATCCCCAAAAGTGATATTTTTTTTAATGTTTATTTATTTTTGAGAGACAGAGAGAGACAGAGCATGAGTAGGCGAGGAGCAGAGAGGGAGGGAGACAGAATCCGAAGCAGGTTCCAGGCTCTGAGCTGCCAGCACAGGGCCCGATGTGGGGCTCGAACCCACAAACTGTGGGATCGTGACCTGGGCCGAAGTCGGAGGCTTAATCAACCTAGCTACCCAGGTGCCCCATCCCCAAAGTGGTTTCTAGGCAGATTGGCTTTATTCGGGTGGAGACAGGCAGTGGTAACATGGTCTATCATTTCACAGGAAGCTCTGCCTACATTTTCTACCTGCTTGAAAGAAACTAAGATCTGGTCCAGACTTCAAATGTCTGAGCCCCCCTTCCTGGCCCAGGAACCTGGGAGAGTGGGAAGCTGTTGAGTATAAACACCACTACCCCCAAAACATACACATACACACACTCTGTGTCCCTTTTTTCTACATTTATTTATTTATTGGGGGGGGGGAGGGGCAGAGAGAGGCAGAGAAAGAATCCCAGGCAGGCTCCGTGTTGTTAGCAAAGCCCATGAGACCGTGACCTGAGCGAAAACCATGAGCTGGACACTTGACCGACTAAGCCCCCCAGGCGGCCCCCACACTCTACGTCCTTTAGACACATGCCTGTTAGGCGTGGCTTCGTTATCTCCATACCCAAGTCCCTGGGCCAGGGTCAGTGCTCAGGAAATATTCATTCAAGTGTAACAGTCTCAAGTGAAGTCAGAGGAGTGTCCGGGTGGCTCAGTTGGTTAAGGGTCCGACTTCAACCCAGGTCATGATCGTTGGGGAGTTCGAGCCCCGCACTAGGCTCTCTGCTGTCGGCACAGAGCCTGCTTCAGACCCTCTGTCCCCCTCCCCTCGGTCTCTCAAAAATATTTGAAAAGAAACTTTTAATAACAAAAGAAAGGCTTAAAAAAAGAAAGTGAAGTCAGAGACTGAAAATTATCCTCCTTACCTACCTGCAGGTCCTACCCTTTAAATGATAGGGTGGGGGGTGGGGGCATGAGGGTCTGTACTTTGGTACCCAAATCACAGAGGTGTTCTTTTTTTAATGTTTTTTTAAACTTTAAAAAAAAATTTTTTTTTAACGTTTATTTTTATTTATTTTTGAGACAGAGAGAGACAGAGCATGAATGGGGAAGGGTCAGAGAGAGGGAGACACAGAATCTGAAACAGGCTCCAGGCTCCGAGCTGTCAGCACAGAGCCTGATGCGGGGCTTGAACTCACAGACTGCGAGATCATGACCTGAGACGAAGTCGGCCGCTTAACTGACTGAACCACCCAGGCGCCCCTTTTTTAACTTTTTTAAATGATTGATTTTTGAGACAGAGAGAGACAGAGCATGAGCAGGGGAGCTGCAGAGAGAGAGGGAGACACAGAATCTGAAACAGGCTCCAGGCTCTGAGCTGTCAGCCCAGAGCC
>NW_024412396.1:73382907-73402231 GCF_014898765.1 Herpailurus yagouaroundi
CACAGAGAAAGAGGGGAACAGAGGATCCCAAGCAGGCCCTGCACTGACAGCAGCGAGCCCAATGTAGGGCTTGAACTCACAAACCGCAGTATCAAGACGCTCAACCAGCTGAGTCACCCAGGTGCCCCGGGGTTGTTGTTTTTTTCCCTTTTCCCCTCCCTCAGTGTTAGATTTTATGATGGACACCTTCCTACCATACTTGATATTATTTTGGCCACTTTTTCGTGCAATTATTCCGCGCTGTAATAAAAAGGAAAGACAGTGGATTTTTTTTTTTTCCATATTCCTTACGCCAACTGAAAAAAAAGGCGAAAACTTATAACTCCAGGGCACCTGGCTGGCTCAGTCCATGAAGCATGCGACTCTTGCTCTTGGGGTCATGAGTTCAAGCCTCACGTTAAGCACAAAGATTACTTTAAAAAAAAAAAAATCACAATTCCCATTCCAGACAATGTTGACCAAGCTTTAAAGGGGGGAGGGGAGGGGGGAGGCCACACACGTTTCAGATGAAGCCAATTCTCATTTTACCTTGTTTATCTGCGAGTCAACCTCTCCAAAGCACCTGGGCTTGTATCAGAATCCATCAGATCGCCAAGTTCTACACCCAAAATAAGAACAGCTATTCAGAATGAAGGAATTCACAGAATTCCTGGTCCTGGAGCACAGGACCTCGGGATTTTATTTCTTATTTTAAATCAGGTTGCCCTCGAGGAAACTACGGGTTAAGATAACATTTTGGAGAAATAACTGTGTAGCTTTGCAGACGAACCCCAGGGTAATTCCCAGGTGTCCTAGAATTTTCCTGGTGGGTTTGCAGGGGGAGGGGAACATGTCCACCAAGCTGTTTCGTGTGTGAGGGCAAAGCAGGGTCAGCCCGGGGCCATCCTCCCACCCTGACCCTGACCCTGGGCAGAGATGGCCCAGCGCCCACCGGCCCCCACCCCTCCCCACATTGGAAGAAGGCTGGAGGCACCCCTTCTTAACCCCTCACGGGTCACGCCTGGGGGAAATGGAGCTCCCCCCCCCCACCTCCGTCCTCACCACACACTAGGCTCTCACTGCCCTGCAGGCCTGACTCCTGGAAGACTGGCTGCCCCTCCATAAGGGGAAAAAGGGGGGGGGGGGCTCCAAGGCAAGGACCCCCCCCCCCGGCGGGGGGGCCCCCCCCCCCCCGGGGAGGGGGGCCCCCCCCCCCCCGCCCCCCCCCCCCCCGCAGGATCTGTACCCAGCTGCCTCGGCCCCTTCTTGCTGGCGGAAGCCCACCCGCGTCCTACCCGGGACCACGCGGCTCTAGCGGCCCCCTGCGGGGCCAGCAGGGCGCACCCGGCCAGGCCCCTGCGCCCCGCGCCTGCGCCCCCCCTGCCGGGGCTGGGGCTGGACGGGAAAAGTGGCCCCCGACGTAGCGAGGGCGTGTCGTCCCTCCGGTCGTCGGGGCCACGGGCAATGGGCTCGCCACCCAGGTGGGCCCGGGCGAGGCTCCTTCAGCGCCGCCCAGGTCGGAATTCGAGGGTCGGGCGCGCGGGGCGTGCGGGCCGGCACCGCAGACTCACCTTCTGAATGGCTTGTCCATCTCGTTCCCGGCGTGGTCGCCGCCGAGCCCCGAAGGGGCGGGGGGCTGTGGCCGGACCCGTGTGACGTCACAGACATCTCCGCGGCGACGGGGCGAGCGGCCCCTCCCGCCCCGCCCAGACCCCCGCCCCCCGCGCCCCTGCGCCCCGCGCCTCGGAGCCGCCCTCCCGCGCTCCCTTCGCGGCCACGGAAGCCTTCCTGAGGACGTCGCTTTGTCGCGAAATCTTGAGCGACTCCCCTGTGCCCCGGGATGACGTCCAAGCCTTTTAACGCGCCCACCCGCCGCCCCACTCCGCCGGTACCCGAGGACTGCTCCCGCCCCCGGGCGGCGGCCACTTCCCATCGCCCAGATTGAGGAGGGCCGCGAGCCCCTCCCCTCAACCACCCCCAGCCCGGACTTCACCCCGCCCCCACCTCTGGCTTCCTTAAACCTGGGGAGCTGAGTTTGGCGCCTCCTCCAGGAAGCCTTCCCGGACCACGGAAGTTACAAGCCCCTCCCCTGCGTTCCCACCGCCGGCCGGATCAGCCTGTGTGGAAGTGGCCCAAGGATTTCTACTGGCCCACGAGTCCATGCGCCTAAGGGTTCCAATCCCAAGGTCCCTTCCCCCCACCCCTCCCCCACGGTGCCCGGCACAGTAACCGCTCAAACCTATGTTTTGAATGAATGACAGGAATTGGGGAACTGGATTCGCCGCAAATCCTGTTAGCTGTGAACTCGCTAGCCTCTTTGGTAATTTTAACATTTTTTTTACGTTTCTTTATTTTGAGAGAGAGTAAGTACATGCACACACAAGAACAGAGGAGAGACGGATACTCAACTGACTGAACCACTCAGGCGGCAGGCCCCCTCCCGAGCCAGCTGGGATTTTGACAAGGACTGTGTTGAATCTGTAGGTCGATTTGAGTAGTATTTTGCCATCTCAACATTATGTCAGATGCTCAACATCACTAATCACCAGGGAAATGCAAATCAAAACCCCAATGAAAGGGGCACCTGGGGACTCAGTCAGTTAAGCCTCCAGCTTCAGCTCTGGTCATGATCTCCTGGTTCGTGAGTTGGAGCCCCGCGTCGGGCTCTGTGCTGTCAGCTCAGAGCCTGGAGCCTGCTTCCCATTGTGTCTCCTCTCTCTGCCCCTTCCCTGCTCGTGCTCTGTCTCTCTCTCAAAAATAAATAAACATTTAAAAAAAAATGAAAGGGGCGCCTCGGTGGCTCAGTCAGTTAAGCATCGGACTCTTGGTTTGGGGCTCGGGTCATGGATCTCATGGTTGTGGGTTCGAGCCCCCTGTTGGGCTCTGCAGTGACAGTGAAGAGCTTGCTTGGGATTCTCTCTCTTCCTTTCTCTCTGCCCCTCCCCTGCTCACGTCTCTGCCTCTCTCAAAATAAATAATTTAAAACCTCGAAAACAGGGGCGCCTGGGTGGCTCAGTCGGTTGAGCGTCCGACTTCAGCTCAGGTCATGATCTCACGGTCCGTGAGTTGGAGCCCCAGGCCGAGCTCTGTGCTGACAGCTTGGAGCCTGGAGCCTGCTTCGGATTCTGTGTCTCCCTCTCTCTTTGCCCCTCCCCCACTCATGGTCTGTCTCTTTCTGTCAAAAATAAACATTTAAAAAAAACCTTAAAAACAACTTTTTTAACTAAAAAAAATACAATGATGTGTCAGATTCCACTGAAGTGTTACTAGGTATTACTCAGCCATAAACAGGAGCGAGATCTTGCCATTTATGACAAAATGGATGGACCTAGAGGATACTTTGCAAAGTGAAAGAAGTCAGATAGAAAGAGAGAAATTGCAAACAATTTTCACTTACATGTAGAATCTAAAAAATAAAACAAATGAAAATAAAAAGCAGAAATAGGGGCGCCTGGGTGGCGCAGTCGGTTAAGCGTCCGACTTCAGCCAGGTCACGATCTCGCGGTCCGTGAGTTCGAGCCCCGCGTCAGGCTCTGGGCTGATGGCTCGGAGCCTGGAGCCTGTTTCCGATGCTGTGTCTCCCTCTCTCTCTGCCCCTCCCCCGTTCATACTCTGTTTCTCTCTGTCCCAAAAATTAAAAAAAAAAAAAAAAAAAAAAAGCAGAAATAGATCCATAAATACAGAAAACAAACTGATATTCACCAGAGGGGACAAGGGTGGAGGGACAGGCAAATGGAAGGGGAATGGGAGGTACAGGCTTCCATTAGGGAATGAATAAGTCAAGGGGACAAAATGTACAGCATAGGGAATATAGTTGGTGGCAATTAAAAAAAAATTTTTTTTAACATTTATTTATTACTGAGAAACAGAGACAGAACATGAGTATGGGATAGGCAGAGGGAAACACAGAATCTGAAGCAGGCTCCAGGCTTCGAGCTGTCAGCACAGAGCCCGACGTGGGGTTCGAGCCCACAAACCACAAGATCATGACCTGAGCTGAAGTTGGACGCTTAACCGGCTGAGCCACCCAGGCGCCCCCCCCACCATAGTCAGTGGTATTGAATAGTGTTGCATAGTGACAGATGGCAGCTACACTTGCTGTGAGCCCAGGATAATGTATGGACTTGTCCAATTGTTATGTGGTCCACCTAAAACTAATGCAACACTGTGTGTCAACTAAAATAAAATACACACACATATTATGACTTCCAATCCATGAACATAGGATGTCTTTTCATTTATTAGATCTTCTTTCATGTCTTTCAACAACGTTTTACAGCTTTCAGTGTGCAAACCTTGTGTTTCTTTTGTTAAATTTATTGCTAAGTATTTTCTTCTTTTTGATGCTTTTGTAAATGGAGATATTTCTTTTTTAGATTTTTTTTTAACATTTGTTTATTTTTGAAAGACAGAGTGTGAGCAGGAGAGGGGCAGAGAGAGAGGGAGACACAGACTCGGAAGCAGGCTCCAGGCTCTGAGCTGTCAGCACAGAGCCCCACGTGGGGCCTGAACTCAGGAACTGTGAGATCACGACCCAAGCCAAAGTAGGACGCTCAACCAACTGAGTCACCCAGGTGCCCCAGTGGAGCTGTTTCTTAATTTTATTTTTGGTTTGTTCATTGTTAATATATAGAAATACTATAAATTTTTGTATATTGATCTCATATCCTAAAACCTTGCTGAACTGGTTGTTCTAATAAGGGTGTGTGTGTGTGTGTGTGTGTGTGTTCTCCTTAGGGTTTTCTACATGCAAGATTATGTCATTTGCAAATAGAGATAATTTTTACTCCTTCCTGTCCGATCAGGATTTTTTTTTAATTTATTTATCTTGACTAACTGCGCTGGCTCAAACCTCTAGTATAGTGTTGAGTAGAAGTGGTGGGAATGGGCTTCCTGTCTTCTTTTTAATTGTGCATTTAATCGTAGACCAAGTACCTAGAGTATGTTTGAGTTATAAAGGTATGTTAAGGAAAAGATGAAATACTTACAGATTAAATGACACGATGAGGGAAACAAAAGGAAAAACGAACTATTGGGACCTCATCAAGATAAAAAGCTTCTGCACAGCAAAGGAAATTATCAACAAAACTAAAAGGCAACCGATGGAATGGGAGAAGATATTTGCAAATGACACATCAGATAAAGGGTCAGGATCCAAAATCTATAAAGAACTTATTAAGCTCAACACCCAAAAAACAATCCAGTGAAGAAATGGGCCAAAGACATGAACAGACACTTTTCCAAAGAAGACATCCAGATGGCCAACAGACGCATGAAAAAGATGCTCAACGTCACTCATCATCAGGGAAATACCAATCCAAATCACAAAGAGATACCACCTCACACCTGTCAGGATGGCTAAAATGAACAACTCAAGAACCAACAGATGGGGGCGCCTGGGTGGCGCAGTCGGTTAAGCGTCCGACTTCAGCCAGGTCACGATCTCACGGTCCGTGAGTTCGAGCCCCGTGTCGGGCTCTGGGCTGATGGCTCAGAGCCTGGAGCCTGCTTCTGATTCTGTGTCTCCCTCTCTCTGCCCCTCCCCCATTCATGCCCTGTCTCTCTCTGTCTCAAAAATAAATAAACATTAAAAAAAAAAAAAAAAAAAGAACCAACAGATGACGGCAAGGATGCGGAGAAGGGGGAACATTTTTGCCTTGTTGGTAGGAATACAAACTGGTGCAATGCTCCGGAGAACAGTATGGAGGTTCTGCCAAAAATTAAAACTAGAGGCACCTTATGACCCAGCATTTGCACAACTAAGTATTTATCCAAAGGACACAAAAATGCCAATTTGAAGGGGCACATGTAGCCCATAATTTATAGCAGCACTATCAACAATAGCCAAATGATGGAGAGAGCCCAAATGTCCATCGACCGATGAATGGACAAAGAGGATGTAATATATATATGTATATTCACACACACACAAAAGAATATTACTCAGCGATCAAAAAGAATGAAGTCTTGACATCTGCAACAATGTGGATGGAACTAGAGGGTATCATGCTAAACGGTATAAATCAGGCAGAGAAAGACAAATATCGTATCATTTCATTCATATGTAGAATTTCAGAAACAAAAACAGATAAACACGGGGAAGAGAAGGAAAAATAAGATGAAGAGAAAGAGGGAGGCAAACCATAAGAGACTCTTAAATACAGAGAACGAACTGAGGGCTGCTGGTGGGGTGTTGGGTGAGGGGATGGGCTAAATGGGGGATGGGCATTAAGGAGGGCACTGGTTGGGATGAGCACTGGGTGTTATATGTAAGTGATGCATCATTAAATTCCATTCCTGATGCCATTGTTACACTATATGTTAACTAACTAGAATTTAAATAAAAAGTAACAAAAATAAAGGATACGATGAAATTCAGGAATTGCTTCAGAAAGCCTGGGGGGGGGGGGGGGGATGACGGAGGGGTCCTGCTGTGTGGATGGGCCCAAATGGCCATGATCCGTTGACTGGACAATGATAGGCACGTGAGCTTCCATACTATTCTATCTACTTTGTACCTTTGAAAGTCACATAACTGGAAAATGAAAAAAGTAAAATAAGGACTATGCAGAGCCAAAAAGAAAGAACTAAGAAAATAAGGAGAAAATAAGGGAAATAGAAATTCCACCGAGGAACTGGAGCCCTGGGCAAGAATGCCGGAGCAGCCGCGGCCTCCACCATCCAGGTAGAAATACCTTCCCCAAGTGGGCCATATCGCATGCCCGGCCTCCCTGCCCCCTGGTGCCCCCTGGCCTTTAGGCTAAGACTGGTTGTATCCCTCAAGTCTCTTCTAACCTAGAGCTGTTTTAGTTTGTTTTAATGGCATGGATTTATGGAAGAGACCAGGCCAGATATCCTGCAGAATCTTCTGGTTTTGTCTGGCTGCTTTCTCAAAGTGTTGTTTAGCTTGTCCCTCTATCCCCCTCTCTCCTGTATTTCCTATTAACTAGTTACCAGGAGAGTCCCCATTTATTGGACAATTAGGCTATGTCCAATGTTTCCATACTGCAGTCTTGCAAAGAACATTCTTGTACGTTTCCCCTTGTGCAGGTGGGTAAGACTTTCTCTAGCACCATCCAAGAGGGGGAAGTAAGTTCTTCATTAGAGACACCAAATTGCTCTCCAGCATGACTATCCGTTCACACTCCCACCAGGGCTACACGTGAGTGCCCGTTTGCCAGACTCTAGCCAAAATTTGGTGATGTCTGACTTAAATTTCTGCCACTCTGATGGGTGTAAAATGTACCTCCTTGTATCCGGTTCCCCTTTTGTGATCACCAGAGACCTTCTCACACGTCTGCTGAACTTCCAGGCTAAGGAAGGGCATTGAGACAGAAGAATCCATAGGATGTAGGGGAGTTGCAAAATAGCGTGCTTTGCTATATCCACAATGAATGGAATTCAAATATTAAGTGTTTTATTGATTTCATCGGTTCAACTATTTAAAAAAAATTTTTTTTTTTTTTACTTTTGAGAGAGAGACAGCGTGAGCAGGGGAGGAGCAGAGAGAGTGGGAGACATAGAATCTGAAGCAGGTTCCAGGCTCTGAGCTGTCAGGCCAGAGCCCGATGCGGGGCTCAAACTCACAAGCTGTGAGATCATGACCCGAGCCGAAGTCGGATGCTTAACCGACTGAGCCACCCAGGCGCCCCGGTTCAACTATTTTAAAAAGCAGGTAGCTGAGGGGCACCTGGCTGGCTCAGTGAGAGAGCATGCAATCTTGACCTTGGAGTTGGAAGTTCGAGCCCCACATTGGGTGTAGAGATTACATTTATTTATTTATTTATTTATTTATTTATTTATTTATTTAAACACATTTAAAAAAAAAATCTAAGTTTATTGATTTATTTTGGGAGAGACAGAGACAGTTGGGGAGGGGGAGAGAGAGGAGAGAGAAAAATCCCAAGTAGGCCCTGCACTGTCACGTGGAGCCCAATGCGGGGCTCGAACTCACCAACCGTGAGATCATGACCTGAGCCCAAACCAAGAGTTGGATGCTTAACCAACTGAGCCACCCAGGCACCCAAGATAACTTTAAAAATAAAAATAAAACCTTAAAAAAAAAGCAGATAGCTGATTTATCCTTTTTTTCTTTCTTCACTCTGATTTGTTAGTTATTTTTACACCTGGAATTAAAAAAAAACACACACGGTGTTGCTTTTTGGACTACATTTCAAGCCCTAGAACGTCACTGGTCAAGTGTTGAAGCCTTAAAGAACTTCCGTAAGAAGCTAACGTATGTTCCGAGCAGACAGATACATTTGGCAGACAATACGCTCAGCTTGCTGGCTTTGCAATAACATCATGGAATCTTTGTTCAGAGTTTGATGGTGCTATTAATATACTGTGACTCACTAAGAGCTCTGCCTCCTGGAATGTTCCTCCCGGGGAGGTGAAGCCATGTTCCTTCCTATAGAAGAATAATCTGTAATCACACTTTCAAAGGTTTGAGTAGATCTGGAAGGCTTGGAAAAGGGAACAAAAAGCCTCCCGAGTTGTACAGAATTAGTTACACAAGTTGCCGTCGACACAGAAAGGGGGAAATAGCCGTTAAATCTACCGGTTATTCATTCACTCCACAAGTATGTATCAGGTGCGCCAGGCTGGCGGCGGGCACACGGGGCCCGTGCCTTCCTTCGTGGGCAGATGGGGCCGTGGAAAGGCGAGACCATCAACGAAGCCTTGAGGGACACTGGGGACAAACGCCGGAGAGGAAGGGAGAGCGTGGCAGGGGCTTTTGTGAAGGAGGCCACCTGCCTGGTGCAGAGGGGCACGAAGACCGTCCCGGGTGAAGGGGCGCGTGGAGGCCTCTAGAGGGAGCAGCCGGCAGTTTTGAGTTGCCCACCGCTGTTCTGGGGACAGTCCTACCACGGGAGGCCAGAGGCCTGTGTCCCAGCCTCCCTTGCCCCTGGGACAAGCCACGTAACGAGCCTCAGCCAGTCACACGCTTTGAATGGGCTCTTTGACCGGAGCGGCCGGGGTGGGAAGAAGCCGGGGTCTGTCGACAGTGTGTGTTAAAAACATTTGCCATTTTGACCATTAAAAAAAAATGTTTTTAATGTTTATTTATTGGAGACAGAGAGAGACAGAGCATGAGCGGGGGAGGAGCAGAGAGAGAAGCAGGCTCCAGGCTCTGAGCCATCAGCACAGAACCTGACGCGGGGCTTGAACCCTCGAACCATGAAATCATGACCTGCGCTGAAGTCAAGAGCTGGACGTTTAACCAAGTAAGCCACCCAGGCGACCCCAAAATGACAGCTTTATTGAGATCCAATTCACATACTGTACAATTCATCCATTTGAAGCGTGTACTTCAGGGTCACCTGGGTGGCTTGGTCGGTTGAACGTCCAACTTCAGCTCAGGTCATGATCTCACGGTTTTTGAATTCGAGCCCCGCATCAGACTCTGTGCTGTCACTTCAGAGCACGCTTCGGATCCTCTGTCCCCAGCTCCTCCCCAGTTCGTGCTCTCTCTCTCTCTCTCAAAAATAAACATTAAAAAAAAAAAAGTGTATGCTTCAGTGATTTTTGAGTATAATCAGTTATTCAACTGTCACTGTAATCAATGTAAAAATTTTTTAACGTGTATTTATTATTGAGAGACAGACACACAGCATGAGCAGGGGAGGGGCACAGAGAGGGGGAGACTCAGAATCTGAAGCAGGCTCCAGGCTCCGAGCTGTCAGCACAGAGCCCGACGTAGGGCTTGAACCCACGAACCGCGAGATCATGACCTGAACCGAAGTCGGTCGCCCAACCAACTGAGCCACCCAGGTGCCCCACTGAAATCAATTTTAGAACACTTGGAGCGCCTCAGAAAGAAACTCTATAGTCCTCAGCCACCCTCCCCTGCAGCTCCAGCCCATGCACCCATGCACCTTCTTTCTGCCCCCATGCATTTGCCTGTTCTGGAAATTTCGTGTCAGTGGGATCCTACAATAAACATGTGGCCTTTTGTGACTGGCTTCTTTCACTTAGCATGTTGTCAGCTTCCATCCATGTTGTGGTATGGATCAGCACTTCATACATACCTTTTTATGACAATAATACGATATCTGGAATGATTTTCCATTGTATGGATCACACTTGGTTTATCTGTTCCTGTGTCGATGGGCATTTAGTTTGTTTCCACCTTTTAGCTGTTCTAAGGCTACGAAAACGTGCGTGGACATTTTCGCGAACATTTTCATTTCTCCTGGGCGGACACCCAGTGGGGAATTGTTGGATCCAACGGCAAGTCTCTGTTTAACTTCTCGAGGAAACTGCCAGACTGTTTTCCAGAGCAGCGCCGTTTCACATTCCCAGCGGCGGTGCAGGAAGGCCCCGATTTCTCCACATCGTCACCAACACTTGTTACCCTCTCTTTCTCTGCTTGTGCACGTGTCTAAGAAACCCCCAAATCCGGGGCGCCTGGGTGGCTCAGTCAGCGAGGCACCCAACTCAATTTCAGCTCAGGTCACGATCTCACGATCGGTGGGACTGAGCCCCTCATTGGGCTCTGCGCTGACAGCATGGAGCCTGCTTGGGATTCTCTCTCCCTCTCTCTGCCCCTCCCCTGCTCATGCTCGCTCTCTCTCTCAAAATAAATAAACATGAAAAAAAAAAAAAAGGAAATCCCAGAATAAAAAGAAAAAATAGAAGAAATTGGAAACTGAGTGTGTGTGTGTAAACTGAAGTGCTCTGCCTGGTTTATTAGCAAACACTTGACTGCCACACGCTGTCATGCGTATTTGGGGCAGATAGTGAACAAAACAGAGAAAGGTCGCTAATTCAAACTCAGGACAGCCTGAGCTGGCTCTCACTGAACCGCCATCTTTGGAGGACTTGCCTCCCTGTCCTCGGTCCTCAGGGATGACCGAGGGGCAGTCGGCGTGCTCTCACTCTCGTGCTGTCCCCCCAGGTGGCCCCGCGCGCCTGCCCCCTGGCACCTCTTCCCCTGCGGGCGGGACGGGGTGGGCTTGCATGGAGTAAGGGGCCACTGGGATGAAGACCAGGCAACCACAAGGGACAAGATGGCGTAACTGCCTTACCACTTCCTGGTATTCAGGCCACTCCTCGAGGGGTGGGCCCAGGCCCTGCATTTTGAAGAGGCCGCCCAAGGGCTACTGCCTTCCCACCAGGTCAGTTGTCAGCCAGAGTCTCCGTCTGATCCCGGCCTGAGGCCATGGCTGATGGCTGGCGTCCAAGGCCCACAGTCACTCACTTTTTCACCCTCCAGCTTCCTCGTCTCTAGGACTGTGTGTGAGTCCCTTCCCCAGACCGAGTGTCCAGCTTTATGTCAGCGGTCACCCCCTTCTAGGAGCTTCTGCAGGACCTCTCCCACCACAGAGCCCCTCCTTGCTGTGCTGGTACCTCAGCTGGAGACGCCGTGGCCTTCACGGTGGCCGCCATAGGTCAGCTGGCCTTCTGCAAAGGACGCCGTTTTCGTGTGTGGCCCACCGAGCCATGCTGGGCTAGTTCTTAGTGGGGACTCAATACAAACTTGATGAATGTGTGCCTGCTAGGAATTCCTAACAACTGAGAAGACCGAGAGAGGATGAGGGCAAAGCAGTGTAAGAAAACTTCCCAGAGGGCATGAGGCTTCGGTCAGGCTGGGGCTCGATTACAGCCCCCAGCAGCGTGGGGTAGAAGGGAGCCTGAGCGAGGCAACCTCGTAGGACTGGCAGGAAAGGCCCTGAGAGTCCTTTCCAGTACAAGCCGTGTCACTGAGCACTTGTTCACCAGGCACCTGTTGAGCCCACTACCTAGAAAGTGCCACGGGTTTCTTTCAGGCAGTTTTTTCTTTTTTTAAATGTGTATTTACTTTTGAGAGACAGAACATGAGCTGGAGAGGGGCAGAGAGAGAGGGCGACAGATTCCAAAGCAGGCTTTAGGCTCTGAGCTGTCAGCACAGAGCCCCACGCAGGGCTCGAACCCACCAACCGTGATAACATGACCTGAGCCGAAGTCAGAAGCTTAACCTACTGAGCCACCCAGGCGCCCCCAGGCATTATTATTTCTAATTTACAAATGAGTTCAGAGGTGTGGGAGGCCCAGTGACTTGCTTAAGGTCACTTTTGAACACCATGAGACTGCCTTCCATACTTGTTTTCATTTGCTATTTAAATAAAACACACCGTTAAAATTCACCCATTTTCAACTCAATGGACTAAAAAAAAAAAAAATTTTTTTAAGTTTATTTTTGAGAGAGAGACAGAGCACAAGCAGGGGAGGGACAGAGAGGGAGACACAGAATCTGAAGCAGGCTCCAGGCTCTGAGCTGTCAGCACAGAGCCCAACGCGGGGCTCAAACCCATGGACCGTGAGATCACGACCTGAGGGGAAGTTGGATGCTTAACTGAGCCACCCAGGCGCCCCTCAGATCGATGGATTTTAATATAGTCATGCAGTCATCACCTCATCAGGTTTCTGGACTTCCAGTGCTCCCCCAAAGTCCCCTCTTGCCCCTCTGTAGTAAACCCCCACCAGGACTCTGGCCCTAGGCACCCTGCTGACCCACCTCCTGCCTTTTCTAGAACTTTGTGAAAAAGAATCAGACCATGTAGTTTTGTCTGGCTTCTTTCACGTAGGACACTTCTAGCAAGGCACCCCATCTTACTATTGTTTTCCAACACCGAACGTTCCCTCTCTCCGCTCTGCAGTGTTTGGTGGGCAAGTCTTGCAAAACCTTTGTAAAATTTGTTTAGCTTGTTACTGAGTCTTTCAAGAGTTAACAACGGCTTGACGCTAAGTTCAACGGATTTTTGTGTGTTGATCTCCTATCTTAGGGTTTTGCTTAAATTCACATATGGTTCCGGTTCCGTTCTTGTAGCGTCCTTGCTGGTTGTGCATCAGACAACCATGTAACCTGGGAAAAGCCTTCACCTTTCCTCAGATGGGACCAGTTCCGGAAGGTGTGAAGCAACACTGGATTTTGAGGCCACCTCTGCATCTCCTCCACCATGTGGAGCACCCATCTTCTGGGGGGGGGGGGTGCCACATGGCGTCACTGGGTGATGGTTCTAGACACAGCACACACCTGCCTTGAGCGCTTTCTCAGTGACCCAGGGAGGAGGCGTTCAGTTGGATCACTTACACGCAGGTTCCCCGTTTGTGGATTCTCTCAAACACCTCTTCCTGCAGGCTTCAGCTTTCTTACCAGACTAGGGAGGAACTTGCCCTTCAAGGCCTCCTACCGGCCACTTCCGCTCCCTCCTAACTGGGAACATCTTCCCCTAAATGCAGAACAGCCAAACAACTTTGGGCTTTGGGGATCAACCTGGACTCAGATACTGACCCCTCCATGTAAGCAACTCCCGTTTGCAGGAGGAGAGGAAGCTCTACCTCAGGGGATTTTAAGGATTGAACGTGACTTCCGTTCACCTGGCACTTAGCAGCCGTCCTTCCACTGCCCCACGTTCTCTCCCAGCCCATCCCCCTCGATTCTACTTCACGGTCACGGTCTGCAGGTGATCTTCGCCCCCAAATCCCGTGTGGACCCACTACCACCCATGTGCCAAAACCAAAACCACTCAGTTTTAGGACCGGAAGGCTGATTTGGTCCCTGCCGCTCCCAGCGGGGAACCCCACCGACCCGGCCGGTTCTCCCCACCCCGGCTGCTGCTGCTCACAGGGGTCAGAGACCACCCTCCACGCACCTCGCCGGAGGCTCAGTGAAGAGCCAGAGAATAAGCGGATTTCAGATGGGATGGAATTAGAGTTGCTAAAGAACGCGGGAGACACAAGGCTGAGGTATTAAGGAGCTATATTTAGGGCATAAGGCAGGTCTTACAAACACTACAGAAGAGCCGTTTGGACGTAAAAATCCAAGGAGAAAGGAGTCATTAGGAAATGTAACACAGGACACAGAACGCATGTTGTGTGACGGTCCCTTCTCTTCCGCGTGGTTCCAGAATATGCCCCTGACCCCAGAGCCGCCACCTGAGCGCGCACTGGGAAGGTCACAGACGACTTCAGGCCGGCAACGTCAACCACCGCCCTCCGTCTCCCAGCAGGCAGCATGTGTGCACCCCAATTTTTTACAACCCGGGGCCGCCCTGTATTTTGGAACCCCACTTCCCCACACAAAACATTTTCGCAGAGCTTTTTTTAAATTTGTCTGTATTTGTTACAACCTTTTAAAGCAGAATGTGTCTCGAGCACTACATTTCCACTCACGAAACTTGTGGAGTTACTTCCCCAACAGCTTTACAACGCGCCTAAGCAGCCTTCGAATTTCGCTACTCTAAACAACGCTCTTCTCTTTGGAAAACGAGCCCTATAGTTACTCCCATCAAGTTGGTTCGGTTTAACACACTAGTTTCTAGAGGCCTGGTACATGCAGCAAATAACTACAGGGGACAGAAGATTTGAAAAGTAAATCCTAGAAGGTGAAAGTTGTTTCAACCGAGATTTTTCTTTTAAACACCAAGGTATAGCTCAGAACACTTCAGTGACAGACGAGTTTGGTCTTACTAGGGAATCCACTTGTCGTGAACACTTCAGACCACGCGGTTCACGGGAGGTTACGTACACCTTGCGACAAATGTTACCTTGTCCTGGAAGAGCAGCCAGCGTGGCACTAAAAAAAAACAACAAAACCCAAAAAAACAAAAAAACAACTAGCCGGGCTTTAGTTTCTACGCATCACAGTATCACACTCGAACAGAAAGAAATCTTATCTTCCCCGTAAGTAGCTCTCGTCATGCCTTACAGATTTTTAAAACGTTAACAAAAATAAAGAAAAACATCCTTGAAAATAGATCGTTGGAGGGAACAGGATAAAGCATCGAGTACATATATAAGGAATCCTCGGGGCGGCGCTCAGTCGACTTCTTCCATGCGCGACGTGTCGTCGTCGCCTTCCAGGGGTGGCATCTCCTCCGTCACCGCAGCACTGCTGTCGTCGGCGGTGGGGTCATCTTCGTCGATACCTTTTCGGAAAGGAAACCCTCAGGTTACACGGTCCTGAACCAGCGCCTGGCGTCAGCCCGGCGCCACTCTCAGGGGGGGCTCTTGCGAGATGACCTCTTCGTCAGGGGACCCTAAGGGGTTTCTCACACAGGGTGCCTGGCAAAGCTTACCCAGACCAAGTTTGATCATCCTGTAGATCCGGTTAGCGTGTGTCTGTGGGTCTTCCAGACTGAAGCCAGAGGACAGGAGCGCGGTTTCGTAGAGCAGGATGACCAGGTCTTTCACGGACTTGTCGTTCTTGTCCGCCTCTGCCTTCTGCCGCAAGGTCTCGATGATGGAGTGGTCGGGGTTGATCTCCAGGTGCTTCTTCGCTGCCATGTAGCCCATGGTGGAGTTGTCCCTTAGGGCCTGGGCCTTCATGATCCTCTCCATGTTCGCCGTCCAGCCGTACGTGCTCGTGACAATGCAGCACGGGGAGGTCACCAGTCGGTTTGACACAACCACCTGCAATGAAAACGCGAAGTGAGGACTGGGTCTAGAAAAGTCCCTCTACCACAGCTTTATCGTAAAACGGACGGAGGGACTCCCGCTACTGTATTCACAAAATGCGAAATACCACACGCAGACCCAAGTACCCACAACCCTCTTCCTGCACATCCTGACACCTTTTAGCTCCTTCAAGACGGTAGAGGGCCTTCCTGCTCATTTAACGGGCCTAATTTTCCGCTTGTGTCATACTGTAAAAGCCGAGAACTTGGGAGAAAGGGGCTGTATGTTCGGACAACCTGAAAAACACCCACGGGCCCTTCAAGACGACGCCCACAATTAGGAAACCCAAGTGGAAGGAAACCACGTTCACCCACCTTTTCCACTTTTTTCTCCAAGATGTCCTTCATGATCTTGCACAGGTTTTCAAACTTTGTCTTCTTCTCCTCCTGTTTCTTTTTCTCTTCTTCATCTTCTGGAAGTTCCAAGCCCTCTTTGGTGACGGACACTAAAGTCTTCCCCTCAAATTCCTTCAGCTGTTGGACACAGTACTCATCGATCGGCTCGATCATATAGATCACCTCTAGACCGTGCTTCCGAAGACGCTCCACAAAGGCCGAGTTCGCCACCTGGTCCTTGGTCTCCCCTGGGGCATCAGTAGAAAGTTACACCTTCGCTTAACAGGAAGCGGTGTCGCTTCCTCTGGACTTTTCCCAGTCTCGTCAGCTCGAACCACAGATGCGCCCACAGACGTGGCGCACGTGGTCTGGCCGCGTTTAGTACCCAGGAGTTGACACGGGACCCCACGTGCCTAGGGAACACACCCACGGTCGCCAGGCGGCGCCCGGAACGAGGCCACGACGGCACGCCGCTCGCTCACCTGTGATGTAGTAGATGTGCTTCTGGTTCTCCTTCATCCTGGTGCAATAGTCCTTGAGAGACACCATCTCGTCACCAGAGGCAGACGTGTAGTAGCGCAACAGCTCCGACAGCTTCTTCCGGTTCTGGGAGTCCTCGTGGATTCCGAGCTGAAAGACAACGTTCGCATCAAGTCTCCTCCGCGTCAAAAAAGTCACCGAGAGGGGCGCCTGGGTGGCGCGGTCGGTTGGGCGTCCGACTTCAGCCAGGTCACGATCTCGCGGTCCGGGAGTTCGAGCCCTGCGTCAGGCTCTGGGCTGATGGCTCAGAGCCTGGAGCCTGTTTCCGATTCTGTGTCTCCCTCTCTCTCTCTGCCCCTCCCCTGTTCATGCTCTGTCTCTCTCTGTCCCAAAAATAAATAAACGTTGAAAAAAAAAAAAAAAAGTCACCGAGAACCAGAGAAGCCGGTTTGATTACCCCTGGGAAGGATCAGGCTCTTTCCACGAACCTTAATATTCTTAGAGAACTGCTCGTAAAACTTCTTGTAGTTCTCTTTGTCTTCGGCCAGTTCGGTGAAGAGTTCTAAGCACTTTTTGACCAAATTCTTGCGGATAACTTTTAAGATCTTGCTCTGCTGCAACATCTCCCGGGAAATGTTCAGGGGAAGATCCTCGGAGTCCACCACGCCTCTAATGAAATCTGGGAAAAAATAAAGTCGTCCCCGGGACAAAATCAACCAACTCCTACACCCCAAAAACCGAAGGGGATTTCCTGCCCCACAGGCCCGAACCAACGCCCCGGAGCGGAGAGGTCCCCACGCTCGGACTTCACACCCGATCGTCCTTGGTACTCACTCAGGTATTCCGGGATCAGCTCCTCGCAGTTATCCATGATGAAAACTCTGCGCACGTACAGCTTGATGTTGTTCTTTTTCTTCCTGTTTTCAAACAGGTCAAAGGGAGCACGTCTTGGGACAAAAAGCAGGGCTCTGAATTCCAACTGTCCTTCGACCGAAAAATGCTGTAATAAACACACGCCAAACCATCAAGCAATGACACAAGCGACTTTGACTTCAACTAGAACTCTCGCGGCGACAACCGACAGCACTTCTAGGGAGAGGTCAAGGGCTGGGATGGCCAAGTGCTCAGCTACGACCCTCGATTTGACAGGCTCCGACAAGCCACCTGCAGAAGCAGACCAGCTCTGAAGCACTTTGACACTCACCTTCACTGCCAAGTGATCCTCCCAGTCGTTGGTCAAGCTCTTGTAAAATTCCCCGTACTCTTCGTTAGTAATGTCGTCAGGGTTTCTGGTCCAAATAGGTTTGGTCTTGTTCAGTTCTTCTTGATCGATGTACTTCTCCTTGATCTTCTTCTTCTTCTTCTTGTCTCCGTCCTTCTTTTCTTCCTCCTCCTCGTCGGAACCAACATCTTCTATTTCAGGCTTGTCATCGGACTCCTTCTCTTCCTTTCCTTTTTCTTCCTCTTTCTCTTCCTTTTCTTCAGCCTCATCATCACTGACCTCTTTATCCCGCTCCTTCTCCACCTTCAAAAGAACATGGGAGATCACGTCACCTTTTGCATTCTGAAACTAAATGGAGCGTATGCGCTTATAACCAAAGCCCAAGTTAATCAGCCACGCTCAAAGGTTTGGTCAAATAACCAGAAAACCACTCAGTAACGTTTAAGGCGTCTACCTAAACAATCCTGGGTACCTTAATAGTACAACAGAACTTCAGACTGGCCGGGTCAACACAAGTTTGGATTTTTCCCTCAGTAGTAGATTCAAGAACCACCTTAGTTTGTTAGCTTTACATAAAAAACAAGGACACTCACAAAGAGAGTGATAGGATAGCCGATAAACTGGGAGTGTTTCTTCACAATCTCCTTTATTCTTCTTTCCTCCAGGTATTCCGTTTGGTCTTCTTTCAGATGCAAGATAACCTTTGTTCCTCGACCCATAGGTTCACCTGTAAAGGAAGGAAAAAAGTGGACTCCACCTCAATCTGAATGGGCAAACCGAAGTGTTGGGGGGGGGGAAAATCACAATTCAGCTCCCAATGCCATCCACACCCAACAGCTTCTGAGCACGTTTAGGAAAGGGGGTTAACACTGCTGTGGATGAAAGGCGTCCCATGGGAGTTTAACTGCCTTGCCCCAGCAACATCAGTAACCAGATCCCTACCATCGCACCATCATGTGCTTACCAGGCATGCTCCCAAAGAAGCCAACGAATTTTCACCAATTCCACAGCATCTTCAAGGGCCCCCTTCCTACAGCACCCGACCCTCCCCGACGTGACCGAGTAAATCATTCCACCGGGTGCCTACCTGTATCAGTCCTGACTGTGAACGACCCTCCTGCAGAAGACTCCCAGGCGTACTGCTCATCATCGTTATGCTTGGTGATCACCGTCACTTTCTCGGCAACCAAATAGGCAGAATAGAACCCGACACCAAACTGGCCGATCATAGAAATATCCGCGCCAGCCTGCAAAGCTTCCATGAACGCTTTGGTCCCAGACTTGGCGATAGTACCGAGATTATTGATCAAATCGGCCTTGGTCATGCCAATCCCGGTATCCACAATAGTGAGGGTTCGATCTTGCTTGTTTGGAATGAGATTAATGTGCAGCTCTTTCCCGGAATCTAACTTGCTGGGATCAGTCAAGCTCTCGTATCTGATTTTGTCCAGGGCCTATCGGAGAAACACATGCCGGTGAGCACAGAGCTCCCGGAGGGTGGGACGCACACAGGGGGACCGCGACCCCGCTCCCCAAGCCGACACTCACATCGGATGAGTTGGAAATCAGCTCGCGCAGGAAAATCTCTTTATTCGAGTAGAAAGTGTTGATGATCAGGGACATCAACTGGGCGATCTCCGCCTGGAAGGCGAACGTCTCCACCTCCTCCTCCTCCATCGGCTGGTCTTGGGTCTGGGTTTCCTCTGGCATCTGCAGAGGCCGCGGGGCCGGTTACGCGGCGCCACAGGCCTCCGGGAGGCCCGGCCCGCCGACAAAGGATGACCTCATTTCCAGCTGCGACGCCGAGGCCCGCGCGCACGCCGCCAACGGGCGCCGCAGGCCCGCGGGGACCCCCGCCCGGAGCCGG